>NC_084558.2:18123327-18128327 GCF_033978685.3 Nerophis lumbriciformis | reverse complement strand
GCCATGGATTTAACGTTGGCTTAACTTGTTTTTCATTGATTAGACGGACATGTGTAAAACTCTTCAAACGTACTACTATTTTTAATGATTCATTGGTTTCTTCTCAACCCTGTGACCACAGGAAAGACTAAAGCTCAGGCCTGCCCGTCCTCTCGCGGTGATCTCATGTACGAATTGTGTAGTCCTTCAAAATCAGATGCGTTACCAGCAGGATTTAAACCTGCGCGGGGAGAACCCAATGGATTTCTAGTCAATCGCCTTAACCACTCGGCCATTATAACACACTCTCAGCCGTTTTTGTGAAAGGCTATCACACATTCTGGGTTGCAATGGATTAAACGTTGTACTCAATTGTCTTAATTTATATGTGTGAAATTGAACGATTGAGACAGGCATGTGGAATGCTCTTCATTTTTACTGGGTAAATGGTATCTTTGCAAACAGTGTGAGCACAGTAAGGTCAATGTCCCAGACGAGCCATTCCTTAAGCAGTAATGTGATGTACAATTTGTCTAGTACTCTAAATACAGACACGTTACCAGCAGGATTGGAACCTGCGCGGGAAGACCCCGATGGATTTCAAGTCCATCGTCTTAACCAAATGTGTTAGGACCGCCGAAGCAGTCCAGATACTGGCGGATGCGGCCATGATAACAAACACGCAGGCATATTTGTGAAAGGCTATGGCGCATTCTGGATTGCAATAGATAAAACATTCTATTCAATTGTCTTTATTTTGGTGTGTGAAATTGATCACTTGAGACTGAAATGTGGAAGGCTCTTCCAAGTAAGCATCATTTTTACTGGGTAAATGGTATCTTTAGAAACATTGTGACCACAGCAAGGTCAATGTCCCAGACCAGCCAGTCCTCAAGCAATAAAGGGATGTACAACTCGTCTGGTACTCCAAATACAGACACATTACCAGCAGGATTTAAACCTGCGCGGGGAGACCCCAATGGATTTCAAGTCCATCGCCTTAACCACTCGGCCATGATAACTTGTTTCAAGATGTCTGCGCAAAGGGCTATCAAACACTTTGGCCTGCCATGGATTTAACGTTGTCTTAATTTGTTTTTCATTGATAAGACGGACATTCTCAACCCTGTGACCACAGGAAAGACTAAAGCTCAGGCCTGCCCGTCCTCTCGCGGTGATCTCATGTACGAATTGTGTAGTCCTTCAAAATCAGATGCGTTACCAGCAGGATTTGAACCTGCGCGGGGAGAACCCAATGGATTTCTAGTCAATCGCCTTAACCACTCAGCCATTATAACACACTCTCAGCCGTTTTTGTGAAAGGCTATCACACATTCTGGGTTGCAATGGATTAAACGTTGTACTCAATTGTCTTAATTTATATGTGTGAAATTGAACGATTGAGACAGGCATGTGGAATGCTCTTCATTTTTACTGGGTAAATGGTATCTTTGCAAACAGTGTGACCACAGTAAGGTCAATGTCCCAGACCAGCCAGTCCTTAAGCAGTAATGTGATGTACAATTTGTCTAGTACTCTAAATACAGACACGTTACCAGCAGGATTGGAACCTGCGCGGGAAGACCCCGATGGATTTCAAGTCCATCGTCTTAACCAAATGTGTTAGGACTGCCGAAGCAGTCCAGATACTGGCGGATACGGCCATGATAACAAACACGCAGACATATTTGTGAAAGGCTATGGCGCATTCTGGATTGCAATAGATTAAACATTCTATTCAATTGTCTTTATATTTGTGTGTTAAATTGATCACTTGAGACTGGCATGTGGAAGGCGCTTCCAAGTAAGCATCATATTTACTGGGTAAATGGTATCTTTAGAACCATTGTGACCACAGCAAGGTCAATGTCCCAGACCAGCCAGTCCTCAAGCAATAAAGGAATGTACAACTCGTCTGGTACTCCAAATACAGACACGTTACCAGCAGGATTTGAACCTGCGCAGGGTGACCCCAATGGATTTCAAGTCCATCGCCTTAACCACTCGGCCATGATAACTCGTTTCAAGATGTCTGCGCAAAGGGCTATCAAACACTTTGGCCTGCCATGGATTTAACGTTGTCTTAACTTGTTTTTCATTGATTAGACGGACATTCTCAACCCTGTGACCACAGGAAAGACTAAAGCTCAGGCCTGCCCGTCCTCTCGCGGTGATCTCATGTACGAAATGTGTAATCCTTCAAAATCAGATGCGTTACCAGCAGGATTTGAACCTGCGCGGGGAGATCCCAATGGATTTCTAGTCCATCGCCTTAACCACTCGGTCATGATAACACACTCTCAGCCATTTTTGTGAAAGGCTATCACACATTCTGGGTTGCAATTGATTAAACGTTGTACTCAATTGTCTTTATTTATGTGTGTGAAATTGAACGATTGAGACAGGCATGTGGAAGGCTATTCAAAGTAAGCATCATTTTTACTGGGTAAATGGTATCTTTAGAAACATTGTGACCACAGCAAGGTCAATGTCCCAGACCAGCCAGTCCTCAAGCAATAAAGGAGTATACGACTCGTCTAGTACTCCAAATACAGACACGTTACCAGCAGGGTTTGAACCTGCGCGGGGAGACCCCAATGGATTTCAAGTCCATCGCCTTAACCACTCGGCCATGATAACTCGTTTCAAGATGTCTGCGCAAAGGGCTATCAAACACTTTGGCCTGCCATGGATTTAACGTTGGCTTAACTTGTTTTTCATTGATTAGACGGACATGTGTAAAACTCTTCAAACGTACTACTATTTTTAATGATTCATTGGTTTCTTCTCAACCCTGTGACCACAGGAAAGACTAAAGCTCAGGCCTGCCCGTCCTCTCGCGGTGATCTCATGTACGAATTGTGTAGTCCTTCAAAATCAGATGCGTTACCAGCAGGATTTAAACCTGCGCGGGGAGAACCCAATGGATTTCTAGTCAATCGCCTTAACCACTCGGCCATTATAACACACTCTCAGCCGTTTTTGTGAAAGGCTATCACACATTCTGGGTTGCAATGGATTAAACGTTGTACTCAATTGTCTTAATTTATATGTGTGAAATTGAACGATTGAGACAGGCATGTGGAATGCTCTTCATTTTTACTGGGTAAATGGTATCTTTGCAAACAGTGTGAGCACAGTAAGGTCAATGTCCCAGACGAGCCATTCCTTAAGCAGTAATGTGATGTACAATTTGTCTAGTACTCTAAATACAGACACGTTACCAGCAGGATTGGAACCTGCGCGGGAAGACCCCGATGGATTTCAAGTCCATCGTCTTAACCAAATGTGTTAGGACCGCCGAAGCAGTCCAGATACTGGCGGATGCGGCCATGATAACAAACACGCAGGCATATTTGTGAAAGGCTATGGCGCATTCTGGATTGCAATAGATAAAACATTCTATTCAATTGTCTTTATTTTGGTGTGTGAAATTGATCACTTGAGACTGAAATGTGGAAGGCTCTTCCAAGTAAGCATCATTTTTACTGGGTAAATGGTATCTTTAGAAACATTGTGACCACAGCAAGGTCAATGTCCCAGACCAGCCAGTCCTCAAGCAATAAAGGGATGTACAACTCGTCTGGTACTCCAAATACAGACACATTACCAGCAGGATTTAAACCTGCGCGGGGAGACCCCAATGGATTTCAAGTCCATCGCCTTAACCACTCGGCCATGATAACTTGTTTCAAGATGTCTGCGCAAAGGGCTATCAAACACTTTGGCCTGCCATGGATTTAACGTTGTCTTAATTTGTTTTTCATTGATAAGACGGACATTCTCAACCCTGTGACCACAGGAAAGACTAAAGCTCAGGCCTGCCCGTCCTCTCGCGGTGATCTCATGTACGAATTGTGTAGTCCTTCAAAATCAGATGCGTTACCAGCAGGATTTGAACCTGCGCGGGGAGAACCCAATGGATTTCTAGTCAATCGCCTTAACCACTCAGCCATTATAACACACTCTCAGCCGTTTTTGTGAAAGGCTATCACACATTCTGGGTTGCAATGGATTAAACGTTGTACTCAATTGTCTTAATTTATATGTGTGAAATTGAACGATTGAGACAGGCATGTGGAATGCTCTTCATTTTTACTGGGTAAATGGTATCTTTGCAAACAGTGTGACCACAGTAAGGTCAATGTCCCAGACCAGCCAGTCCTTAAGCAGTAATGTGATGTACAATTTGTCTAGTACTCTAAATACAGACACGTTACCAGCAGGATTGGAACCTGCGCGGGAAGACCCCGATGGATTTCAAGTCCATCGTCTTAACCAAATGTGTTAGGACTGCCGAAGCAGTCCAGATACTGGCGGATACGGCCATGATAACAAACACGCAGACATATTTGTGAAAGGCTATGGCGCATTCTGGATTGCAATAGATTAAACATTCTATTCAATTGTCTTTATATTTGTGTGTTAAATTGATCACTTGAGACTGGCATGTGGAAGGCGCTTCCAAGTAAGCATCATATTTACTGGGTAAATGGTATCTTTAGAACCATTGTGACCACAGCAAGGTCAATGTCCCAGACCAGCCAGTCCTCAAGCAATAAAGGAATGTACAACTCGTCTGGTACTCCAAATACAGACACGTTACCAGCAGGATTTGAACCTGCGCAGGGTGACCCCAATGGATTTCAAGTCCATCGCCTTAACCACTCGGCCATGATAACTCGTTTCAAGATGTCTGCGCAAAGGGCTATCAAACACTTTGGCCTGCCATGGATTTAACGTTGTCTTAACTTGTTTTTCATTGATTAGACGGACATTCTCAACCCTGTGACCACAGGAAAGACTAAAGCTCAGGCCTGCCCGTCCTCTCGCGGTGATCTCATGTACGAAATGTGTAATCCTTCAAAATCAGATGCGTTACCAGCAGGATTTGAACCTGCGCGGGGAGATCCCAATGGATTTCTAGTCCATCGCCTTAACCACTCGGTCATGATAACACACTCTCAGCCATTTTTGTGAAAGGCTATCACACATTCTGGGTTGCAATTGATTAAACGTTG
>NC_084558.2:18063327-18118327 GCF_033978685.3 Nerophis lumbriciformis | reverse complement strand
GCCATGATAACACACTCTCAGCCGTTTTTGTGAAAGGCTATCACACATTCTGGGTTGCAATGGATTAAACGTTGTACTCAATTGTCTTAATTTATGTGTGTGAAATTGAACGATTGAGACAGGCATGTGGAATGCTCTTTATTTTTACTGGGTAAATGGTATCTTTGCAAACAGTGTGACCACAGTAAGGTCAATGTCCCAGACCAGCCAGTCCTTAAGCAGTAATGTGATGTACAATTTGTCTAGTACTCCAAATACAGACACGTTACCAGCAGGATTGGAACCTGCGCGGGGAGACCCCGATGGATTTCAAGTCCATTGTCTTAACCAAATGTGTTAGGACCGCCGAAGCAGTCCAACTACTGGCGGATACGGCCATGATAACAAACACGCAGACATATTTGTGAAAGGCTATGGCGCATTCTGGGTTGCAATAGATTAAACATTCTATTCAATTGTCTTTATTTCGGTGTGTGAAATTGATCACTTGAGACTGGCATGTGGAAGGCTCTTCCAAGTAAGCATCATTTTTACTGGGTAAATGGTATCTTTAGAACCATTGTGACCACAGCAAGGTCAATGTCCCAGACCAGCCAGTCCTCAAGCAATAAAGGGATGTACAACTCGTCTGGTACTTCAAAAACAGACACGTTACCAGCAGGATTTGAACCTGCGCAGGGAGACCCCAATGGATTTCAAGTCCATCGCCTTAACCACTCAGCCATGATAACTTTCAAGCTGTCTGCGCAAAGGGCTATCAAACACTTTGGCCTGCCATGGATTTAACGTTGTCTTAAATTGTTCTTCATTGATTAGACGGAAATGTGTAAAACTCTTCAAACATACTACTATTTTTACTGATTCATTGGTTTCTTCTCAACCCTGTGACCACAGGAAAGACTAAAGCTCAGGCACGCCCTTCCGCTCGCGGTGATCTCATGTACAAATTGTGTAGTCCTTCAAAATCAGATGCGTTACCAGCAGGATTTGAACCTGCGCGAGGAGACCCCAATGGATTTCTAGTCTATAGCCTTAACCACTTAGCCATGATAACACACACACAGATGTTTTTGTGAAAGGCTATCGCGCAGTCTGGGCTGCAATAGATGAAACATTCTATTCAATTGTCTTTATTTCGGTGTGATCAATTGAGACTGGCATGTGGAAGGCTCTTCAAAGTAAGCATCATTTTTAATGGGTAAATGGTATTTTTAGAAACATTGTGATGTCCCAGACCAGCCAGTCCTCAAGCAATAAAGGGATGTACATCAAGTCTAGTACTCCAAATACAGACACGTTACCAGCAGGATTTGAACATGCGCGGGGAGACCATCGCCTTAACCACTCGGCCATGATAACACATTTCAAAATGTCTGCGCAAAGGGCTATCAAACACTTTGGCCTGCCATGGATTTATTTATTTATTTATTTTTTATTTTTTTTGTGTCCTGTCCCGCTTCTCAGGCAAGTTGATGTAGATGCCCATGTCGGCTGTTCAGATTTACTTTACAAAAGAGAAGTTTAGGATACTTCTCTTGTTGCCTTATTTGTATTTGACTTTATTAAATGTATTTATATTATCATTTAGTGCAGCCGGGCCGGAGCAGGAGGGGATAGAAAGAGAAAAAAAAAGAAGACAGAGGGGGAAATTGTGGGGACAAGAGGGGGATTAGACAGAAAGACAAAAACAACAACAGCAAACAACAACAACAACAACAATAGAGCAACATCAGCAAATATGACATGTACAAATATGATGGTAAAAGTAATAGCAAATAAGCAGTTAGCGAAAAATAAAAAATAATACAGAAATGACAATGAGCATTATTACACTACAAATGGATCAATACAAATACCAATAGAAATAGCGCTATTGATAATGAACAATACCAATAATTTACCTTTATTATCAACAATACAGTTGTTTAAATGCAACAATACATATACGTAATGATAACTTGAGATACGAAAGAATGCAGAAAAATGGAGGGGGAGAAAGAGAAGCAACCTACATTAACCTTGTAGATTGTTATAGTCACAATAGGTTAAGCTTTGTCAGTGTGCCATGTGTTACACCCAGTTTACCCTAGGGCAACAACGTTAATATATGTTTGATGAAACGTGATTATGTGCATGAGTGTAACTTGTATATGTACAGAATGTGTATATGTGTTTGTACAATGAATGTATATGTACAGAATGTGTATATGTGTTTGTACAGTGAATGTATATGTACAGTATGTGTATGTGTATGTTTGTATATTGAATGTGCGTGTGGATGTACGAACATTAGGTAGGTAAATATGTACTGTATTTGTGTATGTATGTGGGAGCATAGGTACCTATGTACGTATGTGAGCATATGTGAATTTGCATGTACGATACATTCGACTCCCAGAGTGCGTGGGAGCCAGAGCACGGCCCCATCACCCCCGAGAGCCCAACCCACAAACAGGAGGCGTGGTGCCCAGGGAACCAGGGACCACCGCCCCTACGCAGCCAAGCCGGCCAGCGACAGGAACCCCAGAGCCCAGCCCACCGTACCGCCCAAAAGGGCCAGCAGCAGGCCGCAGACAGACGCACCCGGCAGAGGACAGGGCACGAGAAAAGCAGGGGACAGCCAGACCCCAAGCCAGCAAGAGACCACACCCCACACGGGCAGAAAGGCGAGACGCCCTGCCCGAGGGACCCAGAGACTCCCCGCAACCGGACGGGAAGACCGCCCCCGCCCCACCGGCAACCGGGCCCCCACGAGCCCACTCCCCACCCCCGGAGAGCGCGGCGAGGCCAGCCCCCGGCCACCCCACCCAAATCGGCCGCCGCAGGACCACCCAGGCACAGGGCCACGGGAACCACCCACCCCACCCGCAGGGACCCCAACGATGGAGATTGAACAACCAGCAACCGCCCCGCCGAGCCCCCCCCCCTGAGGGAGGGGAAAAATTAAAAAATAATATTAATAAAATATATTTTAAAAAAATAAATAAATAAATAAATAAATTTAAAAAAAGAATTAAAAGAAGATCACAGACATGTTGACAAACAAGGTCACTACCCCAGCAACTGGCCGACTCGCAGCACCTCGGAATACCTTGCAGCACCAAGCTACCACAATAGACGCAGGGACTAGGCCCAACAGGCCCCAACCAAGACGGGCACCCGGAAGGGATGGACAGCGGGACCCAGGAGCTCCAGACACGCAGTTCGGATGCAGTTGCCTGAGGCGTCGACCCCCGTCTGACAGGCAGGCCCAGAGCGTACCCCCAGAAATATACATACATACATACATATATACATACACATACACACATACATGTATACATACCCACACATACACATATATACATATACATACACATATGTACACATACACATATATATACATACATACATACACACACATATACATACATATACACAGTTCGTCAGCCCCGACAGCCATCACGCGCACGCGCTGCCACCAGTCACAACATCAGCCACACCCTTGCACCAGACCCAGCAGCCACGGGCGCCCACACCACAAACAAATGGCAGCAGAAACAGCAGCCGCAAAAACCCCAGACAGCCAGCACCAGCCAATCAAATCAAAGTGATCAAAAAAAAACTGCGACCAGCAACCACACGCCACCAGGACCACGGAGACCAGCCGGCGCCAGCCCGCCAGTCAGCCCGAACGCCAACACGCAAACAAGAGACACCAACACCCCCGGGGAGACCCCATGGATTTAACGTTGTCTTAACTTGTTTTTCATTATTTAGACGGACATGTGTAAAACTCTTCAAAAATACTACTATTTTTACTGATTCATTGGTTTCTTCTCAACCCTGTGACCACAGGAAAGACTAAAGCTCAGGCACGCACTTCCGCTCGCGGTGATCTCATGTACGAATTGTGTAGTCCTTCAAAATCAGATGCATTACCAGCAGGATTTGAACCTGCACGGGGAGACCCTAATGGATTTCTAGTCCATCGTCTTAACCCCTCGGCCATGATAACACACACAGACGTTTTTTTGTGAAAGGCTATCGCGCAGTCTGGGCTGCAATGGGCTAAACGTTGCATTTAATTGCTATGATAACATGTTTCTGGCGGTCTGCGCAAAGGGCTATCAAACACTTTGGCCTGTCATGGATTTACATTGTCTTCACAAGTTTTTCATTATTTAGACAGACATGTGTAAGACTCCTCAAACATACTACAATTTTTATTGTTTGATTGGTTTCTTCTCAACCCTGTGACCACAAGAAAGACTAAAGTTTAGACCAGCCCGTCCTCTTGCAGTGATCTCATGTACAATTCGTCTAGTATTCCAAATACAGACACGTTACCAGCAGGATTTGAAGCTGCGCGGGGACACCTCAACGGATTTCAAGTCAATCTCCTTAACCACTCGGCCATGATAACACACACGCAGACAATTTTGTGAAAGGCTATCGCGTAGTCTGGGCTGCAATGGACTAAACGTTGCATTCAATTGCCATGATAACATGTTTCTGGCGGTCTGCGAAAGGGCTATCAAACACTTTGGCTTGCCATGGATTTAACGTTGTCTTCACATGTTTTTCATTATTTAGACAGACATGTGTAAAACTCTTCAAACATACTACTATTTTTACTGATTCATTGTTTTTTTCTCAACCCTGTGACCACAGGAAAGACTAAAGCTCATACCTGCCCGTCCTCTCGCAGTGATGTCATGTACGAATTGTGTAGTCCTTCAAAATCAGATGGGTTACCAGCAGGATTTGAACCTGCGCGCGGAGACCCCAATGGATTTCAAGTCCATCGCCTTAATAACTCGGCCATGATAACACGTTTCCGTCTGTCTGCGCAAAGGGCTATCAAACACTTTGGTCTGCCATGGATTTAACGTTGTTTTCACTTGTTTTTCATTATTTAGACACTAATGTATAAGACTTTTCATTAGTTTCTTCTCAACGCTGTGACGACAGGAAAGACTAAAGCTCAGACTAGCCCGTCCTTTCGCGGTGATCTCCTGTACGAGTTGTGTAGTACTTCAAACACAGATGGGATGTACAATTCGTCTAGTACTCCAAATACAGACACGTTACCAGCAGGATTTGAACGTGCACGGGGAGACTATTGCCATACATTAGAACAATCCTATAACAAAAATATTTTAGTTTATGTATACAACAACCCTGTTTGTTACGCCGTCCTTGGCCGCTTGTTTTAGTCTCCTTGTCATTTCTCCATTTTGAACTAAGTTGACAGGCTTCATACTGTCACCGAAGAAGTTCATTCAGTCATTTTACATTGTCACCATTAAAACTTTTATTCAGATACTGTACAGTAATACAACACAAGTGGTATTTGTTGTAAGCACACTGTTTCCTCTAACCACTTTTGATTGGTCTGCAGGCCAAGGGTGTGCAAGGCTTGATAATTATGATTCAATAGGAAGATGGCGAGAGAAAATCAAAAAAAGCATCCACTTGTGTAATAAAGGCTAAGTAAGTTTTCGTACTCACGCGAAGTCACGTGACGATCTCCCGTTGTTTGAGTAAGTTCCGGTTCCTGTTGCAAGAGGCACGGACGTTCGGTCGAGCAGTCAAACTAGTACGGTGAAATCCACGGTTTAAGCTCCAATTTAAGTCCTGCTGGTGTTGCTGAACAAAGTAGGTTTGAGGATATCCATAATATACCAATAGGGGAAAGCCTCTTGGCTTGTACAGCCGTCCTTTCGCGGCAGTTGTATGGGCGATAATGCCTACTATCCGCCAATGTTATGACTGCAGCTGTCAATTGTTACGCTGTTGTGTGGGCAGGAACGATGAGCCCTGTGCAGTCACCATGCGTGGTTTGTTTTTTGTTTTTTGCCACTAGATTTAGTTTTTCAGTATAATCTCGAGCAGTATTCACCAAACTTTTTCGAGCCCAGGATCCCTGGTCTCAGTCAAAAACCATAGTAAGATCTAACCCTGTGTCAAGTATGTTTTAAAAAATATATATATATAAGTGTATGTATGTATATACGTCTATGTATGTATGTATGTATGTATGTATGTACAAACCCCATTTCCATATGAGTTGGGAAATTGTGTTAGATGTAAATATAAACGGAATACAATGATTTGCAAATCTTTTTCAACCCATATTCAATTGAATGCACTACAAAGACAACATATTTGATGTTCAAACTCATAAACTTTATTTTTTTTTGCAAATAATAATTAACTTAGAATTTCATGGCTGCAACACATGCCAAAGTAGTTGGGAAAGGGCATGTTCACCAATGTGTTACATGGCCTTTCCTTTTAACAACACTCAGTAAACGTTTGGGAACTGAGGAGACACATTTTTGAAGCTTCTCAGGTGGAATTCTTTCCCATTCTTGCTTGATGTACAGCTTAAGTTGTTCAACAGTCCGGGGGTCTCCGTTGTGGAATTTTAGGCTTCATAATGCGCCACAAATTTTCAATGGGTGACAGGTCTGGACTACAGGCAGGCCAGTCTAGTACCCGCACTCTTTTACTATGAAGCCACGTTGATGTAACACGTGGCTTGGCATTGTCTTGCTGAAATAAGCAGGGGTGTCCATGGTAACGTTGCTTGGATGGCAACATATTTTGCTCCAAAACCTGTATGTACCTTTCAGCATTAATGGCGCCTTCACAGATGTGTAAGTTACCCATGTCTTGGGCACTAATACACCCCCATACCATCACAGATGCTGGCTTTTCAACTTTGCGCCTCTAACAATCCGAATGGTTCTTTTCCTCTTTGGTCCGGAGGACACCACGTCCACAGTTTCCAAAAACAATTTGAAATGTGGACTCGTCAGACCACAGAACACTTTTCCACTTTGTATCAGTCCATCTTAGATGAGCTCAGGCCCAGCGAAGCCGACGGCGTTTCTGGGTGTTGTTGATAAACGGTTTTCGCCTTGCATAGGAGAGTTTTAATTTGCACTTACAGATGTAGCGACCAACTGTAGTTACTGACAGTGGGTTTCTGAAGTGTTCCTGAGCCCATGTGGTGATATCCTTTACACACTGATGTCGCTTGTTGATGCAGTACAGCCTGAGGGATCGAAGGTCACTGGCTTAGCTGCTTACGTGCAGTGATTTCTCCAGATTCTCTGAACCCTTTGATGTTATTACGGACCGTAGATGGTGAAATCCCTAAATTCCTTGCAATAGCTGGTTGAGAAAGGTTTTTCTTAAACTGTTCAATAATTTGCTCACGCAGTTGTTGACAAAGTGGTGACCCTCGCCCCATCCTTGTTTGTGAATGACTGAGCATTTCATGGAATCTACTTTTATACCCAATCATGGCACCCACCTGTTCCCAATGTGCCTGTTCACCTGTGGGATGTTCCAAATAAGTGTTTGATGAGCATTCCCCAACTTTATCAGTATTTATTGCCACCTTTCCCAACTTCTTTGTCACGTGTTGCTGGCATCAAATTCGAAAGTTAATGATTAAGATTATTATTAAAATTATTATTTATTTGATTATTTATTGTCAGTTTGAACATCAAATATGTTGTCTTTGTAGCATATTCAACTGAATATGGGTTGAAAATGATATGCAAATCATTGTATTCCGAGTCACGGGCTACAGATGACCCCTGTGCCACACTTTGGGAACCACTGCTGTAAAGGCTAACTTTATTTGGCCACTATAGCCCTAGTACCGTCGTATATTTGTTCTTCCTATGGCCAGATATGGGGCGGGGCGCGAGTTACATGGTGGTCTTACGTCAGCGCCGGAAGTAGTAAAATTAGCTGTTCACCTGGCAGGTTTTTTGAGGAAGTCCTTCTTTGGCTCCTACCTTGTTATATCATATTTATCACTGCCTTTGCACAAGCCATTTTTTTCTTTTGTATGCACAGTAAATTAAGACAGAATTCATACTTTGAAGCAATGTTCATGGACTCTAGTATTTGCCTTGTTAGCTACCCGTCGCAAGCAAGTGCTGATGGTCTTGGTTGAGAGAAGAGTTTTTTTATGTTGGATGCTAGAAAATTTCCGATGCGTTGCAATAGTCAGCCTTAATGCATCTCAATGATTTTTGTGCATGACGCGCATCAAGACGAGTAGGTGAAGTGTGCAGCCATGCTCGGGGACTGTGGCCACAGTGTCCCGAGCGGTGGGAGACGCAGAGGCGTGCAAATGTGTTCAGGGGTTAAAATACGTGCCTGTTGGTCACTGATGTCATTTTAATAAAAATATTTTTAATGATATTTTCGCAATCGACCGGTAGGGTCCTAAAGATCGACTGGTCGGTCGCGATTGATGGGTTGGTGACCCCTGTTCTCGGGCTGTGCATGTATTAGACAATTCTGTGACCTGTATATGTGTTTGATGTTGTAAATTGAGATGTGTATTCTTATGAACACTTTTGTTTGTTTATTACGGAATTCTACCCTCAAATGTGTCAATCAATCTATCACTCAATCAATCAATCCATTCCATTCTCATAGATGTATACATTTATTACAGTCCTACCATCAGCCGAAATAAAGCCACTGAAGAATATTTGGATTGTCATCCCTTCCTTCCATGTTCTGACGAGGCACCATATTTTCTATAGTTAGTCTTTTAAACGAATTAGCCCCTCAGCTATCTCCTCCCTAACATTTAGCGATTGGTAAATGCAGTAATTAAAACTTCAATGCCGATTAATTGTGCAGCGCAGCGCATTTAATTGCACTTGATTATGATGTATTCCTATCAGGTAGTCAGATACAGAGCTGCCAAGCCTCACGCTTTGACAGTGACGTGCAGTCACGAGAGGCAGGTGAGGCGTGGCCACACCTGCCATCATGGAAAGAAAAAAAATGTAAAAAGAAAAAAATATATATTAAATTGTTAAATGTATCCAGTGATTATACTATAAAGTTATTTTCCATTTAAATTCACCATTTTTAGATTATTTTTATTCAAAATCGCTGAATTTTCACATTTGCCATTCAAATACTGAGAAGAGACGGTGCGGTGAACAGCAGCCAGTCGAGGCACATCACTCAGTGCCTCAACATGGACAGACTCGGCTAACTGCTGGTCTGCTGTGCAGTGAGACTGTATTGCTATATGAACTATATTATACATTTCCATAGTTTAGTTAGCTGAGGTATATAATGTCAGTGTATTTTGTCAACAACTGTATGTGTGTAACGTATTTCTTGTGCTGAGCGATTATAAAACGGCTGCAAAAGACGCACTGGCTGAGGCTCGCCTCCTGCACCCCCGCCGTAGAATGCACGGCAACCCCTGACGGGAGTGTTATATCAACTAAAGCCCACACTTAAACTTTCCACGTGCAAGATTGAATCTATTGAAAAAAGTTATTTCATAAGAAGCCAAAAAGTGCAAAAACAATAATGTTCGTGTTGGAGGAATTGTGAATGACTGCAGGGCCACAACATTAGATACACCTGCAGACTGCAGGTGTACCTAATTCACAACTCCTCCAACACGAACATTATTGTTTTTGCACTTTTTGGCTTCTTATTAAATAACTTTTGTAACCTATTTTTATGGGCTTTCCTCTTTGTGATGTTAAGTTCCTGTTATGCGCTGTTATACAGTATATGCCTTGAGCTCTTATTTTGAAGGCGCTAAGAGCGGAAGTGATGTCACGTTGCGGAGGTTTTTGAAAGAAGGTAAATAAAGTGGTCCTCGTGTAAACTGGAGCCTCCGTGTTTGTTATTTTATAGTTCCATACAGTATAGGCGACATTTATAAACCCTCGGTTACACTTTTTTAAATAGATTCAATCTTGCACGTGGAAAGTTGAAGTGAGGGCTTTAGTTGATATAACACTCCCATCAGGGGGTTCATTAATCCAACAGAACAGCGGCGCATTTATAAGTAAAGGTAAGACCATAATAACGTTTTTTTATTAAATATGCTTTTTTGTGTGCTACAGTTTGTATGTGTAAAGTTAAAGTTAAGTTAAGTTAAAGTACCAATGATTGTCACACACACACTAGGTGTGGTGAAATTTGTCCTCTGCATTTGACCCATCCCCTTGTTCACCCCCTGGGAGTTGAGGGAAGCAGTGGGCAGCAGTGGGCAGCAGCAGCGCTGCGCCCGGGAATCATTTTTGGTGATTTAACCCCCAATTCCAAACCCTTGATGCTGAGTGCCAAGCAGGGAAGAATGCTGGTATGAGCTTTTAAACATAACTCGTTAACTGCTGCCAATCAAATGGTGAATAAGATACTCTTTAGGGTTCATATGTTTGTAAATCTGACTGTGATGAAGTCAGTGCCTCACCAGCCATCAACCTCACTGAGTGTAACAGTCAAGCAGTTTAACCCTTTCTCACGCCACACTTGACATTTCTCACGCTTATATTCCCTATTCACTACTCTATATTTATTTTTCAGAATAATAAACTTTGGCTGTTGGAACTTGCCATAGTTGGAGTAACTGATTGATTGACAGAAAAAAACAATCCCAGACCTAGCCATCAATCGTCCATGCCTTAAACCAGCCAACCACGGAAGGCACCACATAAACCAAGCCCGTCCTCAAAGGCGGTACCCTAACGGTGTGTCTGCTCTGGACAGCTTGTGCTGAAAACCAATTTCCTTGTACATTTTAAATGGAATGACAATAAAGTTCCATTCCATTATTGTCAGAGCAGAGAGGAGACGCACACCCACTGTGGGCACAAATGTTGCTGTTTCTGCCTTGGTTTACAGAGTGAGATGAAAAAGTAAATATTTTATCATTGTCACGCTTCAAATGAAAACAGACCTGTCGTTCATGTTATTGCCAGTCAATAGATTTGGTTCGTTAGTGAATATCACAGCCCTTCAATCTTTTGATCAAATTTGATACACTGACATTAAACGATGTAGAACAAAGAAAAATACAATGAAACTAAAAATTAACAGAATAAAATTAATTTACAAATCTAATCAAAATTTTCATTTGTACCTCACTTTTTATGTCTCCCACTACGTTATTCCTCTCTCCTGCAGCGTCTATTGTAATCAATTATGCAAATAAGGCACTGATGTCATCTATAAACATGCAGCAACTTTTATGACATTCGATAGCTACTTTCCTTACTGAGGAGTTGGCAACACTGGAAGATCAGAAGAGATTGAGGACAGTGAGGACGGAGATGTAGAAGAGATACGATTTGAGAGCTCAGATGCAGAGGATGAGACAGAGGAGCCAGCAGAGAAAGCAGTTGAGATGATTTTTATTTCAAATTTCTGGTTGCATTAGGAGGCCACAGTGCAGGGAGACCTGCTGGAATTAAGAATAAATCAACATTAAAACAGGCCAAATCGGTGTTAAAAAAAGGTCAATTGTTTTTCAAATGCATCATGCCACTAAAGTCTCACTTTCTTTTATTTTATGAAACTTGGCAGCTCTGCAGACACAGTTGCGATCAAAAGTTTACATACACTTGTAAAGAACTGGCTGTCTTGAGTTTCCAATAATTTCTACAACTCTTATTTTTTTGTGATAGAGTGATTGGAGCACATACTTGTTTGTCACAAAAACATTCATGAAGTTTGGTTCTTTTATGAATTGATTATGGGTCTGCTGAAAATGTGGCCAAATCTGCTGGGTCAAAAGTATACATACAGCAATGTTAATATTTGGTTACATGTCCCTTGGCAAGTTTCACTGCAATAAGGCACTTTTGGTAGCCATCCACAAGCTTCTCGTTTAATTTTTGACCACTCCTTTTGACAAAAATTGGTGCAGTTCAGCTGAATTTGTTTCAGTTTATTTCTGACATGGACTTGTTTCTTCAGCATTGTCCATATGTTCTCAATGGAGTTTAATTCAGGACTTTGGGAAGGCCATTCTAAAACATTAATTCTAGCCTGGTTTAGCCATTCCTTGACCACGTTTGACATGTGTTTGGGGTCATTGTCCTGTAGGAACACCCAACTGCGCCCAAGACCCAACCTCCGGGCTGATGATTTTAGGTTGTCCCATTCACTCTCTGTAAAGCACCAGTTCCATTGGCAGCAAAACAGGTCCAGAGCATAATACTAAAACCACCATGCTTGACGGTAGAGATGGTGTTCCTGGGATTAAAGGCCTCACCTTTTCTCCTCCAAACATATTGCTGGGTATTGTGGCCAAACAGCTCAATTGTAGTTTCATCTGACCACATAACTTTCCTCCAGAAGGTCTTATGTGAGGTCAGATGAAACAAAAATGAAATGAAACTGGTGCTTTAAATGGGACAATGAAACAGGAGGATTACCTCCAAATTCTTCAGGACAACCTAACATCATCAGCCTGGAGGTTGGGTCTTGGGCGCAGTTGGGTGTTCTAACAGGACAATGACCCCAAACACACATCAAAAGTGGTAAAGGAATGGCTAAATCAGGCTAGAATTAAGGTTTTCAATGACCTTTCCAAAGTCCTGACTTAAACGAGTGGACAATGCTGAAGAAACAAGTCCATGTCAGAAAACCAACAAATTTAGCTGAACTGCACCAAGTTTGTCAAGAGGAGCGGTCAAAAATTCAACCAGAAGCTTGCCAGAGTTATTATTAACATTGTTGTATGTATACTTTTGACCCAGCAGATTTGGTCACATTTTCAGTAGACCCATAATAAATTCATAAAAGAACCAAACTTCATGAATGTTTTTTGTGACCAACAAGTATGTGCTCCATCACTCTAGCACGAAAAATTAAGAGATGTAGAAATTATTGGAAACTCAAGACAGCCATGACATTATGTTTTTTACAAGTGTATGTCAACTTTTGATCGCGACTGTATGTTATGTAATTGTGCATAACAGATAATATCACATTGCAATGCAGTGCATTTTTCTTTTTCTATTAAATCCCAATAAACTTGATTAGACACCATAGTATGTTCAGATGCGACTCGATGCGATCCGCCCAACAGAAATGTCATCATGTTGAGCAAGGCAATTGTTTTAACAGTCCCAAGAAATTATGCAATTGCCACAACGGCCAATGCTTCATGTCAAATTAAAAAGCGATGTAACATACTGATTTATATGCGATGTATCACGCTCCCCACGTAGAATCTACGGAAATTGCAGAAGATATTCGAAATGGCCGACTGAATTTTTGGCATTTTGTGATGTTTAGACGGTATTTTCACGTACAAAAACAATTGGATATGGTTTAATGGATACAATGAAACAGAATTAAGCATCTAAAGTCAACTTGTTTTTCCACTCTACTGTTACTTTAATATTATGTGTGTGGTTAGACTTCCAGAACAATGCAACACATGTTTTGCAGTCCCCAGACCAAGATTGATGAAAGTTTGTTAATTTTGAATATATTTATTTATACATATCTGAATACAGGTTCAACAAAAAAGCATCTTGGATACAGCGTAATTTTTTTAAATTATCAAAAGTATCTCTTCCCAAAATGTTTTATTTTCATTAATGAAAACAAAATAATTGTAGCTATAGCTTCAGTACATTTAAAACAGATGTAAATTATATTTTGTTATTATACTTGTTCAATTCCACTGGTGTCACATACAGGTATATTCTTATTAGACATTTGTTTTGGATTAAATTAAAGACGTGTATTCAGGAATTTAATTTGAGTGTTGTACACAAATATTTCCCCATTCGATTTCTGATATTTCAGATTCCACGTTTTCTCTCCAGGGTCTCATCCTATCTTTCAAATTTTCAGAAGAATAGTCTGATCACACTGCAGTCAGTTTAAGACCCCCTAATTTGATAATGAACTAAACTGTGCTGCTCTAATAAACTGGGACACAATCATTTATTACATTGTCTGACATTTAAATCTTAACAACTCTACCGTTATTTACATTAGGGCAGCCAACCAGGTGTTGCAATCTCATGAGAAAGACATCATTTATATCCTGTTTGTGTCCTCCGAGTTTTTGCTCCTGTCTCATCTGATAGTGTGCCAATGTATATTTATGGTCCAAACCTGCTCTCGCAGGTATAATCCCAAACTGATCCATTTGCCTTTGGCTTACCTCCTCTGTCACAGCCTGGCGAGATGGGATTTTTTTCCTCCCAGTTCCTCCGACTCCAACCCTTTTACCCTCACATCTTTTCGTGTAATTGGCAAGTGAGCTGCGCCACCTGAGACCCACACTAACATTCCATAAACAAAGCAACTTGATGAGACTCTTCACACAAACATCTTGATGAAAGTGGGTCACTGAACTTTATTCTATGACATCTGCAACTTGACAGTTTTATACATTTTGAAAAATGTGTTGCGTTATGGATATCTCCTAAAAACAATGCATAATTAGGACTTAGGGCCTCATTTACCAGAGGTGGGACCAAGTCATTGCTTTGCAAGTCACAAGTAAGTCTCAAGTCTTTGCCCTTAAGTCTCGAGTCAAGTCCCGAGTCAAGACAGGGCAAGTCCGAGTCAAGTCCAAAGTCAAGACTGGAAAGTCTCAAGTCAAGTCCCAAGTCCTGCATTTTGAGTTTCGAGTTTTTTCAAGTCGTTTAACCACAGACTAATATATTTACACAGATTGTGTATGCTTTTAAAACACTGTATTTATTTATTAAAACAAGTGCATTTGAAATTGCAGGGAAAAAGATAGTGCTGACATTGCACTTCAAAATAGCACTATTAACCAGTCATTTTAAACATGTAACTCATTCCTTTACAGAATAAACACATTTGAAAAAAACAAGTGCAACTGTACTTATTTGCACAAAAGTGTTAACATTGTATTTCCATGGAATATTGCATTGTAACTAGTTCCACAGCAGTTTCTATCCTGTTCTTACCTTATCTCATTGATCTCATCTCATACCGAATGTGTGTTTATGTGTGCGTACACATGAAAAACATAACAAATATATGAACATAACAATGAACAGAGTTGTACTTTTTAGATGTCAGGACCCTATGCAATATGTACACATATTCTTAATATAGTATATATTTTAACTGACCTTTATTTGACTATGTTTGTCTTTTTGTAGGTGGCTAAAATACGCGGTGCTGCTGACCACCGTCTAACGTTACGTTACTGTGTGTGATACATTGACTAACGTAATGTTACTGTGTGTGATACATTGACTAACGTAATGTTACTGTGTGTGATACATTGACTAACGTTACGTTACTGTGTGTGATACATTGTCTAACGTAACGTTATGTGTAGGTACCTCATGCAACCCTGCTTAAAAAAAAATCACTTGACAAAAAGTATGAATAAGGTAGCGAACTGCAGTGGACGCAACAGATTGCCGTGTTTGCAATGACGTTATAACCATAGACATCTTATAAGTAGACGCAGCATTGGTTGCTGTGACGTGAGCAATTTGGCCGCCATTTGAAGTGCTGATGAGGAGCCGGCGAGCAGCCTAAACTGACAGTTGAAAGGTAGAAAACAAAGATGCCAGGCTGGTGTTCAGCGTTTTCCTGCTCAAATGAGCGGACTGTTGAAAATAGGAATCGGGGGATTACTTTTCACAAGTAAGATTTAACATTAACGTACTATTGGTTGTATTTTATGAAAATAATTTTACCACAGAGTTGAGAAGGATCAAAGATCTTCAATATTTGTATGTGAAAATCACAAAGAAATCTTCTTGGGGAGGATGACCCGCCTACAGGGGTTTGGTTTACAAACTTTCAGCCCCACCTAAAACAAAATTCACCAGCCGCCACTGATTATGATGCATTCTCATTTTAGGCAAAGTATAAGACAATACTTTCTTAACAGTATAATTGTAACCAGGAATAAGTCTTCAAGTAACAATATTCAAATACTAACATTGTTGGGTAAAACAGAATTTGGTTTTATTCTGAATCCAGTGAAACAGATTGGTGGTTTTAGCTGATATGAAGACTTTCAGGTGTTTATATATGTTTAAGTATTTGGCAGACGCTTTTATCCAAAGCGACTTACATAAAATAATACATATAAAACAATCACTGCAAACATTATCATTTAAAGGAAGAATGTAATAGAAAATATCAATACAAAGTGTCAAGACAGAATAAACTCTCTGCTGCTGAAGCAACAGAGATAGTCTATAGGTCCCTAAGATATACAGATATCTAATGTATTCATACATTGTAGGATATACGCATGTACTGTATATATAACCTAATCGTATTGTTTCTTCAACTTAAAAATAGCTTACCGTTTTTTTTCCCCCTTCTCTGGGATTATATTCCCAGTTTTGATCTCGGACGTCTGGTCACTTATAGTGTATAAGAATATTATATTACTGTTAAGCAAACTATGAATAATAAAACACGCCAAAACATGTGTCTGTTACACACGTATGACAAAAAAGCGCGTGAAAATCAGTGGTATTCAGTGAGGTAAAATGAATTAAATGCGCTGACAGTTCATTGCTCCTGCCAAATGAATTGCACTGAGTGGAGCGGATCACCACTCCAAGATGGCGGCCCCGCGCCTCGTCTGCGCCAGTAGGTAGTAGCGCTCTATGCTGCGTCTACTTATAAGATGTCTATGGTTATAACGTTAGCAGTGAGTTTGCAGCCTCACTGATTTAACTACACAGCAAATAAAAGTCACGTTACTTAGCCAATAAACGTTATCTTACATTCAAAACTTACCCTTCTTTGTGCAACTTCAAATGTCGAACGAAGTTGGAAGTTGTAATATTCGAACTGCGTGATTTGCATACGGCAATTCGTTTTTTGTTGACCAAGTCGTAGTTTTTATACCCGAACGAAACCAACTTTGGCATAATTGTTTATCACTGGCACGTTGTTGGACAACTCTTGGTCATTGGTTGTACTGCAATTTGATTGGATGAATGCTGCGTGATGAACACAACGTAGTTCTAATTTGATTGGCTGTTGTACTGAGCGCACACCAGCTGACAGGAACAACACGCTGATAGACAGACGAAGAAAATGGAAGATACGGAGAGCTCCCAAATAACTTTTTAAGCTTTGGATTTTGGGGAAAGTGGCAAGTCATGTCAAGTCAAAAGGCTCAAGTCCAAGTGAAGTCACAAGTCATTGATGTTAAAGTCGAAGTCGAGTTGCAAGTCTCTTTACATTTTGTCAAGTCGAGTCTAAAGTCATCAAATTCATGACTCGAGTCTGACTCGAGTCCAAGTCATGTGACTCGAGTCCACATCTCTGTCATTTACTAAGAGCCAAATAAAAAGTGTTAAACAGTGCGTGCAACCTGTAAAACTGAACCATTAGGAGGTGTGTTGCAGGTGATCTAATAATTGATTTATGGCATCCTGGTCTGCACTTCAGCAGACATAAATACCTTGCAAAGGGTGATAAAAGCTGCTGGAAAAATAACAAACACCACCCTGCCAACCCTTGAATCTATTTTCACCTCCCCTTGTCTCCAAAAACAGACACTATCCTGAAGGACACAACTCACCCCGCTCATCACCTGTTTTTAACCTTCTCCCCTCTGGGAGACGCTACCGGGGAGTTAAAACATGCACCACCAGCCTGTTACAGTTCTCATTCACAAGCAATCAACAAACTAAATAATGCATTTTACTGTCTTTTTAATACAGAAATTGCTTATTTTATGATCACTGCATATTTTTTAGGCATTAAAGTGCTTGCCATACGTGTGTAGCGTGTATGAATGGACTTGTTTTTGTTTCTTAGTGGTTGTTGGATTTTCTTTTTTTTTTCATATTTTGATTTCATTGAGCTTTGGTTGTACAGACGTGTAGACATAATCACAAATACCACTTGGTTGAAAGGCAGAGCAACGCTCATTTTTCTTTTCTATCAATATGAACACAATAGACAGGCGAATATTTGTTCTACCTGGATAAAGTGCATCAAGTCACTCAGCCACAATCAGGGCCATAACGTAGGATTTGGTCAAAAATTAGGAACTTTGAAAGACTGAAATCATGGGTATCCCAGCACCATATGAATTATATTACCTTGAGAAACACAATGAATTTCGAGAAAAACAAAACCTTTAATTGACCTATAACTATCACTCATCTATCATCTTTGATAGTCAGAATGATTTTGTGACAGTCCAATTCTTTAATTAATATCCTAAAGTTAAGCGTATTAAACAATTTTAACATCATTAAAACATAAATATAAAAATCATACCAAATTTTCAACCACGACCAGGATTCCAACACAAGATCTTCTGATTTGCACTGAAGGTACAAATGATGGAGTAAACTTTGCTTTCATATTTTAATTCGTAAAAGAGCATGACATGGCCAGGAATATGTTCGGGGTAAAATATTATATGAAGCGCCTTGTCATTAAATAACTTACATTTTAATTTACACTGATCGCAAAGCCCTACGAGACCGCGTCTTGTGCATTTAGGGTGGAGCAGCACCTACCTAACACGACTACAGTATTATACCGACAGCGTTTCACACCAATTTCATTCATGGGAGAGCAACATTAATTACATCGATATGATTTAATGTTAACATTATGTTGACAGCACATTTCGGATCGGATAATGTTTCAAGTAAAAGTGGACTTCTTTGTGTTACGTTCAATCAATCAATCAATGTTTATTTATATAGCCCTAAATCACAAGTGTCTCCAAGGGCTGCACAAGCCACAACGACATCCTCGGTACAGAGCCCACATAAGGTCAAGGAAAAACTCACCCCAGTGGGACGTCGATGTGAATGACTATGAGAAACCTTGGAGAGGACCGCATATGTGGGTAACCCCCCTCTAGGGGAGATCAAATGCAATGGATGTCGAGTGGGTCTGACATAATATTGTGAGAGTCCAGTCTATAGTGGATCCAACATAATAGTAAGAGTCCAGTCCATAGTGGGGCCAGCAGGAAACCATCCCGAGCGGAGATGGGTCAGCAGCGCAGAGATGTTCCCAACCGATGCACAGGCGAGCGGTCCACCCCGGGTCCCGACTCTGGACAGCCAGCACTTCATCCATGGCCACCGGACCTGTGTGTCTCCCCCTCCACAAGGAAGAGGGGAGCAGAGGACAAAGGAAAAGAAACGGCAGATCAACTGGTCTAAAAAGGGGTCTATTTAAGGGCTAGAGTATACAAATGAGTTTTAAGATGGGACTTAAATGCTTCTACTGAGGTAGCATCTCTAACTGTTACCGGGAGGGCATTCCATAGTACTGGAGCCCGAATAGAAAACGCTCTATAGCCCGCAGACTTTTTTTTGGCTCTGGGAATCACTAATAAGCCGGAGTTCTTTGAATGCAGATTTCTTGCCGGGACATATGGTACAATACAATCGGCAAGATAGGCTGGAGTTAGACCGTGTAGTATTTTATACGTAAGTAGTAAAACCTTAAAGTCACATCTTAAGTGCACAGGAAGCCAGTGCAGGTGAGCCAGTATAGGCGTAATATGATCAAACTTTCTTGTTCTTGTCAAAAGTCTAGCAACCGCTTTTTGCACCAACTGTAATCTTTTAATGCTAGACATAGGGAGACCCGAAAATAATACGTTACAGTAATCGAGACGAGACGCAACGAACGCATGAATAATGATCTCAGCGTCGCTAGTGGACAAAATGGAACAAATTTTAGCGATATTACGGAGAGGAAAGAAGGCCGTTTTAGTAACACTGTGACTCAAACGAGAGAGTTGGGTCGAAGATAATACCCAGATTCTTTACAGAGTCGCCTTGTGTAATTGTTTGGTTGTCAAATGTAAAGGCGGTATTATTAAATAAATGTCGGTGTCTAGCAGGACCGATAATCAGCATTTCCGTTTTCTTGGCGTTAATTTCATTAAGACACGCCTCCAGCTTACTACAATTCGGCGTGTTGGTCAGCTTTAGGGGCATGTAGAGTTGGGTGTCATCAGCATAACAGTGAAAGCTGTTGGAGTTGTAGCGGGCTGTGCATGACCAAGGATCGTATATTGAGAGAGGATGATCTACCGCATGGTGATGTACAGCGCCCACAATGTGCAAAGTACATTTACAGTCAGTCATATCATAATCCGTTTGTCACATTAAAAAAAATACAGAGGACATAACCTCGGTGTGCTCAATGGTAGTTACGGCCATGGCTGCAATGACAATCTTGGTGGCATCTTGGATTTCCAATGGAGTAGTATTCTTCTACGTGCAAGTAGTGTTGCAAAAGCAAGTATGTTTTTGTGATCTTTCTTAGTTCGGGGCAAGTTCCCATCTACGACACCAAAAATGGATGTTGCAGCCAAGGGTTGGAAATGACCACAAAATGCTTCTGACAGTGTTTCAAAAATTGCAGACCAATGTGAAGCCGGTGATGGGCAGGACCAGAACATGTGGGTTAAGTTAGCAGGGATATTTCGACATCTATTACATCTCACTTCTATACTAGGGTATATTTTTGTCAGTCTTGCATTTAAATAGTGGCGGCGATGTAAGATCTTAAATTGTATTACTCTCAGTTGTGCACAGGAGGTGTTGTTGTTCACCCTCTGCAGTGCAGTACTCCAGGTGTCATCTTCCAAGTGTACTTCCAATTCTCTCTCCCAGTCTGCCCTAATTGTTTGAACATTAATGTCTTTGGGAGAGGCAATACAGTCCTTAATTCTTGAAATTAGTTTCTTGGGGTTAAAAGACGAAAAAAGTATTTGACGTGGGCGGGGCTAGAGTCCTTAGGGGCGGAGTCAGAGTCACTGGGGGCAGAGGTGACTGAGGTCGACAAAATCTAACTTTGGAAAAAAAGTCCTGATAATATTTTATTTTAGGAATGAAGTCTTTAGGAGGCGGCTGACAGAAAGAGTTAGAGGATTGAAAAAAAAAGGTCCTGGTCTCTGACGTCATCGGAAGTGGGCGGAGTGACGTCATCAAAAGTGGATGGAGTGAAGTTGTCAGCGCGGGTCTCCAGCTGACTGACAGCCCAATCGGTAAACTGCTTGGCAAAATGTGTGAGAGGATTACCAAACAACTGAGGGGAAGAGTGGGCTGTTTGAGGCGTGCTGTGTGCCGGGGAAGGAGTCTGAGGGAGCGGCGCGTCTCGGTAGCGAAGCGACTTCCATCCTCGCTGACGCGTCCCCATCTCCTCGAAGTCCGTGGCGAAGGAACCGTCTGCTGGCTTCCTTCTGTCACGATCGGGGCGCATGATGATGTGGGATCGTTTCTCCAAATGCAACACGGGCGAGTCCGGACAGGACTTGCAGGTAGCAACTTGTTTTAATTATAAAACAACACAAAACAGGTACAAAACAGAAAACAAACCGACTAGATGAGGTGCCGAGCGCACCGGAAGCTAAGGCTAACACTTAGCACAGAACTGCGACAACTAGGCACAGAGTATAGAACAGGAGCAAGAATCAGGAATATCAAAACGTGACTGTTGCTTACCACAAACAAAGAAGCCAGGACGAGTGAACAGAAAGGCAGGCTTAAATAGTGTCAGTGATGACAAACAGGTGTGCGTCGGGAACACAAGCGGCAGGTGAAAATAATAAGTAACCATGGTAACAAACTCAAACAAGGAAGTGCAACCAGGAACTAAAGAAGTTCAAAACTAACAGAACATAACTAAACTAAACATGATCCGGACCACGGATCATGACAGGCTCCCAACCATGTGAGAGGGGTATATTTACACAGTTTAAATGCAAATAGAGAAGACACGTTAAGTAAGATATTTTGTGTAATATCTAGAGTTCACTTGTGTATTAACTAATATGGCTCAATGTACATAACATAAATGTTGACACTGCATATGGAGCGTCGCAACAACCCACAATAGTAAGTTCACCATACCTAACATCCGAACACAGCTTGTGAGCATTGGAGAGTAATGAATTGAATGTCCAAAATCCAAACAGTAAACATCGAGTGTGCAATTAGGGAAGTGATGACCTATTTTTGTCCATTGCCGATTCTCCGGTCGAAAAACTTCTGAGCTTCATCAGGTGAGTCGAAGGTGAACGCATTATCTCGGTGTGTAATGCGCAGCAGGGCTGGATACAACATGTGAAACTTGATACTCTTCTGGTACAAGGCTCACTTGATGTCGTTAAAGCCGGCTCTCTTTTTGGCGAGTGCTGTGTTGACATCCTGGTAGATCCGCAAAGTAGAGTCACGATACTTGGTCTCATGGTACCGAGTCCAGCGTAGCGCCGCTTCTTTCTGCTGAACTCCGGAGAAGCAAACCAGGAATGCGCGCTGAGTTTCTCTTCGTCCGGATTTGAAGGTTGGAGTCCGATGGGCTCTCTAAAATCTAGGCTATGTGGGAAGAACATTGACGCCCATCGCGCTCATTAACAACTCTGACACAAACTCGATTGGTCCTCGCTACCTTCAGGGATGTTCAGTATACGTAGATTAGCCCTTCGCGACCGGTTCTCAAACTGATTCTGTTCTATGAATTTTTCGATGTCAGTCTCGGCCGCGGCTAGCCGTGCAAAGTTAGATTCCACAGAGCTAAGGCAGCCTTGAAATTAATTCACCATTTGCTGCGGTGAGTCCAGTTAAGCTTGAAGTGGCTTCTTGGATCAATATAGACACGTACTCCTTGATTGTAGTTCTCTGTTTAGCGAATTCTGTCTACAGTTGGTCCATAGCTAAATGCGCGGCCACAATGGGCTCTTTCAGGTTAGCCGCCTTCGAGGGGTCGCTTGCTGTGAATATAGCTAGCTTAGCTGCAGCACGTGTGGCTGGGCTGTATTTGACGGTTTGGTGCTATTCAAGTTACTCAAGTTACTAATTTTTGCAACAAATGATTCAAATAGTGTCAAACGTTACAGGCTTAAAATTAAGTAAATATGATGATGGAATGTTGTTAGATTTTTAATGTGCGTACTTCATGTGGGTTTCACTTTGTGCTTTAAACTGAATATTGTTGTATATTATTTACAATGACATTCAAATGAATCTATCCATCTATATGTTCACACACACTTAAGACGGCGGACTCTCTTTTAATTTTCTGTCTTTCAGCCTTTCTCACAGTCATTTGTGCATTACTGTACTAGTTTGGACAGCCATTTCAAATATTCTAAAATACACGCAAAACAGTGGCTGCACAAAAGATAGATCACATTGCAAATGCTAAATAATTATATTTGCAACTACAGATGTCCGATAATGACTTTTTTGCCGATATCCGATATTCCGATATTGTCCAACTCTTAATTACCGATTCCGATATCAACCGATGTTGATGTTGTTTAAAAATAGAACAAGCACATATTGAAATTGTACAGAATATTGTTTAGGGTTTTTTTTTTACAATTTCCTGTTGCGGTTAATAGTATATATACTTTATTTGTCGTTATTTATATTTTCTGAATAAATGATGTGATAATGTTCATCAGTCAACTCATTGGTGTTCATTTTCAATCTATCAAGATAAAAAAAAAAATATCAAAATCAAATTAAAGTATGTTATTTATGTAGTTTGATTATTTTCCTCGACTGATGTACTAACATCATGTGGTTTATTTTGTACATATGTAGCATCATCTACAAAGATACAAAGAATTGCTACTGCGACATCCAGTGGACACATTTAGAACAGCTGTTTCTTTCATTCAAAAATTTCAGGTTAATTTTTATAATTAGCAACCTCATCCCGCGGGCCGGATAAAACCTGTTCACGGGCCTGATCCGGCCCCTCGGGCCGTATGTTTGACGCCCTTGTTATAGAGTAATCAATAAGAGCTTCAAGAAAGGCATGCAGTCAGTAAACAGAACTGGATTGAGGAGAAAGTGCCAAGAAATAGAGAGCAGCCTGAATGCCAACAACAACACCAAGAAAGCATACCAAACTGTTAAGGAGCTAACAAGAGCAAAACAGATCACAGTCTCTACAATCCAGAGCAGGACTGGTGAATGCCCAGCAAAAGAACAGAAGATCCTAGATCGATGGACAGAATACTGCTCTGAGCTCTACAACGACACGGAAAGTGGAGACTCGACAGTCCTGACATGTGCTCAAACCACGGAGGATGAAGATAAGCTCCTCATCATCGGTGATGAAGTTGAGACAGCAGTCAAGGCACTAAAATAAGGAAAAACAGCCGGAGTGGACAACATCTCAGTAGAGCTTGTACAAGCAGGGGGAGAAGACATGATTGACACCCTCAATAGCTGAAGAATAGGCTGGATTTAGGGCAGCGCGCAGCACCACTGAACAGATATTCAACTTAAGAATCATTCGTGAGAGATATCTGCAGCATCAACAGCACCTTTACAAACATTGAGCTCCCATTAATTCTTCCTGAATTTGATATACTTTAGCCATTTTTCAATTGATCCATTTCTTGTGACACTATTTTATATTTTCCACATTTCCTCCATATAATTTTTTGATCTTTTAATAACAATTAAAAAGATTCCCTGCAGTGTGCCTATGTTGTGCCAGATTTAATATCCGAGATAAAATCTGCTGCTGCTGGAGCACTTGCATTCAGAGGGGTGGCGCTACACTTCTGTTTTTAGATACCAATTTAACAGATTATTAACAAAAAATGTGAATCGTTATGATCAGGATTGACTGTCAAATATGTTTGGTAATACAACCTGTGATACCGGATGGACCGAGGGTCACATAGGACACGCGCACATTAATCACACGTCAAAGGACATTTTCGTCAACTTGTCATTATTGCGTTAACTGTAATTGCCCTAATTGTAATAATTGTCTAAGTCACGATGATTCCAATTGAAAATCTGCATTCCATGAAATGTTTTGTATCCATCAATAGATGTGAAACATATTCTGATACCTGCAGTGTTTGGGCAAGAGATACCTTTGTCATGATCCGTGGTCGGATCATGTTTAGTTTAGTTCTGTTCTGTTAGTTTTGGACTTTTTTAGTTCCTGGTTGCACTTCCTTGTTTGAGTTTGTTACCATGGTTACTTATTATTTTCACCTGCCGCTTGTGTTCCCGACGTGCACCTGTTTGTCATCACTGACACTATTTAAGCCTGCCTTTCTATTCACTCGTCCTGGCTTCCTTGTTTGCGGTAAGCAACAGTCATGTTTCTGTATTCTTGTTCTAGACTCTGTGACTAGTTGTCAGACTCTGTGCTAAAGTTGTTGCCTTAGCTTCCCGTGCGTTCGTACACGCATTTCTTTTGCTTGTTTTCTGTTTGGCTATGATTTATGTTAAATAAAGCATCTCTTACCTTTCCGTCTGGAGTGTCCATTTGCATCTTGGGAGAACAAAATCCGCATCATCATGCGCCCCGATCGTGACAACCTTGGGCTGATCAATCACAGGGCACATAAAGCATTCGCACTCACAATAACGGTTGTTCACAGTATATTAAACATTCTTAATGAGGCAAATCCCTACTGTATAATATGTAATAGCATAACAACTTTTATTTTGGAAATACTTTTTTTATTTCTAGAATATTTTCGACAATACTGTATAATCAGCCTGTTAAGATAATTGTGCGAATTGAGTGTAAAATTCCCACTTTAATCACAGAACATAACATTTATATTATAATCAATTTTGATGACATCTACATACATATTCACTTTTTCCACAAAAACGTATTCCAGGCAGCATGGTTTGTCTTGAAAGGAGATGTAATATTTTTTCACGTAAGCATGTAAATGCATATTACTTGCTCTAAATGCATGGAATTTTCAGTGTTCTTAAAATCTAGTAATTATATCATCAACGGCATTGTACTTGTATAGCGTACAGCGCAGCTTCCTTTTGAACTGATTAAAGATTTGTTTTGAGTTTAAGCATTAAGAGCCATTTCAGAGTCAAAATATTAATGACTTCCACAAATTGGCGCTGATGTTGTAAATGGGTTATACTTGTATAGCGCTTTTCTACCTTCAAGGTACTCAAAGCGCTTAGACACTATTTCCACATTCACCCATTCACACACACAGGAGCTGCCATGTAAGGTGCTAACCACGACCCATCAAGAGCAAGGGTGATGTGTCTTGCTCAAGGACACAACCAAGAACCCTCAAGTTGCTGGCAGGGCCACGCTCCCAACCGCGGCACGCCGTCCCAGCTCTTAGTAAGCATCTCCATTAGCTCTGGACTTTGCCTAACGAGTCAATGATGCACTTTGGACATTGATGTCCGTAAATCACATTTAAGGTAGAATTAGTTTCCACCTCGGGTGAGATTATAGTTTATTGAGAAGTCAAGGTCTGACATTTAGCCATGACAGTGAGAGAGTGACGTGAAACCACGGACAGATAATGCACAATTTATACTCTCTTGCTGAAATTGATCACCCCCCCCCTCCAACAAACAAACATTCACACACATTGTGGAAACTGCAACCCTGTGAAGGAATGTATTACCAATCTTAGCAAGCTAATGTAAAAAAATAAATAGCAGAATATATAATATATAATGAGTGCATGTATCCTGGATGTATACATATATACACATACATGTGTTTGTATACGTATACAAATATGATGATGGTGTTTTGTATTGTACATCAATCAATCAATCAATGTTTACTTATATAGCCCTAAATCACGAGTGTCTCAAGGGGCTGCACAAGCCACAACGACATCCTTGGCTCAGATCCCACATCAGGGCAAGGAAAAACTCAACCCAATGGGACAATGAGAAACCTTGGAGGGGAACGCAGATGCCTACTGTTGAATTGGAGAAAACTGAATGAGAACCACTGCTTGAATTCAGCGAGGCAGTCCGTAAGGGAGGAAGGAAGAAGAGAAGCAGTGGGTTTGGTAGAGCGTTCAAGATGGGTGTCGTCCACATCAATCAATCAATCAATCAATGTTTATTTATATAGCCCTAAATCATAAGTGTCTCAAAGGGCTGCACAAGCCACAACGACATCCGCGGTACAGAGCCCAAGTAAGGGCAAGGAAAAACTCACAACCCCAATGGGACGTCGATGTGAATGACTACGAGAAACCTTGGAGAGGACCGCATATGTGGGTACCCCCCCCCCCCCCCCCTCACACTTTAGGGGAGACCGAATGCAATGGACGTCGAGTGGATCTAGCATAATATTGTGAGAGTCCAGTCCATAGTGGATCTAACATAATAGTGAGAGTCCAGTCCATAGTGGTACATGTACAGAATATTACCAAATATTGAGATATCATAAACAATAGGAATAATATCATACCTATGAAGGTTCTCATTCATCCAGGGCGTTGTCATCTCAGGGTGTTCAATCGTACGCAACTGGACTGCTTGGTTTGTCTTGGAATACATTTCGCCCCTCATCCGAGTAGGCTTCATCAGTTCATGCTCATAGACTTAGATTGTTCAGATCAAGTACAATGGTTGGTGTCAAAACCCCAAATATTTATACTCCAAAAACCAGGAGGGTGTGCCTGGACAAGAATGGTTTCGCCCGATCATAGTGAGAAAAAAACAACTGTTTTGATGCAAACGAGCAATCCTAACTGTCAAAGCCAACGACAGTCGTTGGAGTGTAAATTCACCTCGTTTGCATTGAGATGTTGTGCGGCAGAACGATCGCTGTGGATCGACTACTACCAGTCCAAAATAGTCGGAATCCCCCGTGTAAGCATTCCATTTAGTATTACTTTTTCAAAGAAAAATTTAAAGTGGAACTACACTTTTTTGGGAATTTTGCCTATTGCTCACAATCATGACAGACATGACGACGGATGAATTTTTTAAAAATGCATTCCAAACATTAAATAAACGTAACAAACGTAACATAAACATAGTATACATTTTTAAAAAACTAAAAAAGATTTTGTAATGGTAAAATATATCGATGTAATCATAGTAGTACAGTGTACTACAGTAACGCGTTACTTTGTAACGCGTTACTGTAACGCCGTTAGTTTCGGCGGTAACTAGTATTCTAACGCGTTATTTTTTTTTATTCAGTAATTTAGTTACCGTTACTACATGATGCGTTACTGCGTTATTTTACGTTACTTTTGATGTAGTATCAGCTAGAAACAGAAGCGCTGCGGTGTCGTTCTTCTGAATCTTCCTCTGTCACAAGCCGGAGAGAAGAAAAGAGGCGCGGTCTATGTGTGTGTGAGTGTGGGTGTGGGGAAAAAAAGTTGTTGGCACGTTCAGTCCACACACAGCGTGGTCATGGCGAGCGGAGTAACGGAGGAGCTTGAACGCCCCCGCCATTGAATCGGTGTGTTTATAAGTGCAGACTCGGTTGTGCAAAACGAGGGTTTTAAACACATGCTGAACGTGCTTGAACCACGTTACGACATCCCGTCGCGCACCCACTTCAGCAATAAGATTGTGCCAGATCTTTATGAGCAGGAGAAGAAAAAAGTTGTGGATGAACTATCCCGAGCATCATCTGTTGCGCTCATGACAGACGGGTGGACGTCCAGCGGAACTATAAGCGCTCACTTCATCACAGCAGACTGGGAGATGAGAAGACACGCCCCCTCTACGAGAGTCACCTTGCGCAGGTGCTGACACAAGCAGTGGAGGACTGGAAGATAAAGATATCCCAGTCACACGTGATAATGCCAAAAATCAAATAATTACAGAGAATGAGGCAGGACTGGGACCACAGATAGGTGCTTTGCACATGTAGTGAATTTGGCATCACAGAAGGGAATCTCAGTCAATAGGATGGAGCGCCTCTTTGGGAGGATCAGGAAGGTTTCTTACTTCCACCCAAGCACAACAGCTGCTCATGTGCTTAAGACAAAGCAAGAAATGCTAAAGCTGCCTGCTCATACATGATGTCCCAACGAGGTGGAACTCCACTTATGATATGTTGGAGCAGCAGGCAGCTATATACTCTGCATTGACCCACAACACCCTGAAGACAAATGTCACCCTGTCTGATGATGATGTGAGAGTGGCAGGTGAGGTCCTCCAGGTGCTTAAACCCCTCAAAAGTGTTCCATCTCTACTGAGCACTGAAACTTCACCATCTGTGTCAATGATCCTGCTACTGAAAACAAGTATTCTACAATCCATGGCTCCAAGTGTGGAAGACAGCAGCATCACTCCAGATGTCAGGCTTTATGTTTCAAGGAAGATGATGTGCCTTCTTATGTTGCACTTTAACTTGTTTTTTATTCTTGGTTACCATTTCTCTTGAGGGTTATGAGACATTCTTCATCTAAATGGGAATATATGAACATCCTAAAAGTTGGCATCCTAATCACAGCAGATCTTGTACCGTAAGTGATGTTCTATTATGTTTGTTGGCTCTCATGAAGTGTGCAGTGAGTAATAATCAGTGATGAAGAAAAAAACGGTTTGCGTTTAGCATATGCTTAAAATGATCAAAATACATAATTATTGAATGTTATTATAAATGTGCCCGTCACTACATTACATACTTACAACATGTATGTAAAACTTCAATGGAGGTGTTTTGATGTTTTTTTAAGGGCTTTGTAGGCGGAATTACACGTCGCCCATCGGCTTCATTGTAAGATGACTTTGATCGTGTTTATTTAATATTTAGAATGCAAAATATATATATATATATATATATATATATATATATATATATATATATATATATATATATATATATATATATATATCCATCGTCATGTCTCATAATGATTGTGAGCGATGAAAAATTCAAAAGAAAGTGCAATTCCCCTTTAAGCATACTTGCCAACCTTCCCGGATTTTCCGGGAGACTCCCGAAATTCAGCGCCTCTCCCGAAAACCTCCCGGGACAAATTTTCTCCCAAAAATCTCCCGAAATTCAGGCGGAGCTGGAAGCCACGCCCCCTCCAGCTCCATGCGGACCTGAGTCCGCTTTCCCACAATATAAACAACGTGCCTGCCCAATCATTATAACTATAGAATGATCTAGGGCTAGTTCTTGGTTTCTTATGTGGGTTTATTGTTAGGCAGTTTCATTAACGTCCTCCCAGCGTGGTAACAACACACAACAACAGCAGTCAGGTTTTTGTCTACCGTAAAGCAGTTTGTCTGCCGTAAACAGCAATGTTGTGACACTCTTAAACAGGACAATACTGCCATCTATAACATCAATAACATATACGGCTTTTAGAGAGTGCAGTGCACAACTGCGCACACAACAAGGAGACGAAGCAGAAGAACAAGGAAGATACAGCCATGGCGACGCCGACGCCGACGACGAGTAAGATGAAGAAATACGCTTTGTTGCACTTTTCTTGCCTGAGTCCGGCGATTAGTTGCAAATCTTGCTTTATTGATTGCTTGCACACAGCCAATCCAACATAAAACAAACTAGTCCCCGCCTGCACTCATGCTACCGCTCCCTCTCTTCTCTCGCCCACACACTCACTGACGTCACTCACCTCACATGCTCACCTATTAAAGGGCCACACACACACATACGCTACTCTCATAACAGCTTGTAAGTTCCAAGCTGCAGCTGCGATTGGACCTGGATAGTCTCCGGGAAGAAGTATTGGACTACCAAGTGCTTGGCACTGAAGATCTTCCTCAGGAAGCAAAGATTGACCGGTTTTGGGCCATGCTAGGGAGAGATGGAAGATTCCAGACTCTAATGCATTTGATGAAAGCACTTTTGTGCGTGCCACACATCAATGCATCATCAGAGAGGATGTTCAGCATGGTTAGAAAAATAGTGACAGAGAATAGAACAAGGATGGACAATTCAACCCTTAACTCAACAATGAGTAGATGAGTGTTATGTGTGTATATGTGTAAATAAATGAACACTGAAATTCAAGTATTTATTTTATTTATATATACATATATATATAATAAAATATATATATATATATATATATATATATATATATAGCTAGAATTCACTGAAAGTCAAGTATTTCTTTATATATATATATATATATATATATATATATATATATATATATATATATATATATATATATATATATATATAATGAAATACTTGACTTGGTGAATTCTAGCTGTAAATATACTCCTCCCCTCTTAACCACGCCCCTAACCACGCCCCCCGCCCAACAACCCCCGACCACGCGCACCCCACCCCCCTCCCCCCACCTCCCGAAATCGGAGGTCTCAAGGTTGGCAAGTATGCCTTTAAGGCAACCCGGACACAAGTTAAACACACACAATATTCCTGTAGTAACCAGCATGTTGTATAAGGTGAAAAACAGTATCACGATTAAAACAGGAATATTGTGTGTGAACACGCTCATTAAAAAAGTTTTGTTCAAAGTATTACTGTAGTTTGTTTTATAGCTACACCAAAACTTACTCACAGTCATAGATCCTTTTATGGCATGTCTGAGATATAACTTGTTCCTATATGTTCATGATGTCCTGATCTTGCTGGCTGCAAAACAAGTTTACCTTTGGATTCTAATAAAGTAACCCAACCTAAATTCAGCACACATGTTCTCATGTTGACAACTTTTATTAAAAAAGCAAACACACACTAATCACATTCTTCAGAAAACAAACATTAAAATAAAAGTGCAAATTAAATAATTGGTAAATGCTCCATATATTGTCTGGTGGCTGAGGGTTGTTGATTTCCACGTGAATCGGTACTTGGTCTTCATTGATCCTGCTCCTGTTTCTCCATCCTGATTCATGACACAACATAACAGGCAACATTTCTATGATTGTTCTCATTCATCCACATCATTGTAATCTCAGGGCATTCAATCGATCGCAACTGGACTGTTTGGTTTGTGTTCGAAGACGTTTCGCATCCCATCCGAGTAGGCTTCATCAGTTCGTGCTTTTAGATTTAGATTGGTCAGATCTAGTCCAGTGGGTGGTGCCAAAACCCCAAATATTTATACTCTAGGGTGTGCAAGGATGGTTAGTACCGGTACCAAATTATTGGTATCGGGACAACCTTAATCCAGGGTGGGACTTTTATGCACAGAGACATATGCCAAGGTTGTAGGTGGTAGATTGGTGTTTCTGCAAAAAACAAAGAGGAAAAACTCACATTCTGTCACAGACATGCAATTATGATTGCTTCACTTTTGACCTGAATCCGACCCTTTCCAAACTGCAGTGATGGTGAACAGTGGACAAGGACCATTGACTGTGAATATTAGCTGCTATCATCCATGTTAGATTAAGTAGAGATTATTAATGTGCATTCTGATTGACTAGTGATGTATTATCTCCAAAATGACCGACTTAGTAACTGTACGGTTAAACAACAGCATCAAAAGCCATCACTTCAGTGCACCATTGTGACACGATTTAGTGCTGATCATAAAAGAGCCCACAACGGCATTGATTTATTGATGAATGTGAGTGAACTACAATGTGTGTGCATGTACACTGTACATATTCTACACATGAGTGCATAGCCGTCCTCTCTTGCGAGACATTAATTATGTAAATGAATGCATTTGAGCAGCAAGAAGAATGAACAAAATGCCAGCAATTGTCATGGTGTCAGTTAGTTCCAGCTGAGACTCATTCAGCTGAGGCAAAAACAACAACAGGCTGCAGAGAGGGAGAGGGAAGCAAGTGAATCACAAAGACTAAATATTTTTTTTGGACTGCCGTCATTTGCTCAAAAACATATTTCACTGCCCTCGGTAGCCTGTTGGGCAGTTTTAATAAACAAAGCCAACGCCACAAAACTGTAAGTACAGTGGAACCTTGAAAGTCAAGCATTTATTGTTAATTGCATACATTTCCAAATGGGAATTTTGCTTAGCAAATGCAGTTTACATCATCATTCCTCCCATCCATCCATCTTCTTCTGCTCATCCGAAGTCGGGTCGCAAGAGCAGTAGCCTAAGCAGAGAATCCCAGACTTGCCTCTCCCCAGCTACTTCATCCAGCTCTTCCCGGGGGATCCCAAGGCGTTCCCAGGCCAACTGGGAGACATAGTCTCTCCACCGTGTCCTGCATCTTCCTTGCCAAGGGAGGCGTTTGTTGGGCATTCTGACCAGATGTTCAAACCACCTCATCTGGGTCCTTTTGATGTGGAGGAGCAGTGGCTTTACACTGAGCTCCTCCCGAATGACAGAGCTTCTCACCCTATCCGATGGAGGAAATTCATATGGGCTGCTTGTACCCGTGATCTTGTCCTTTCGGTCATAACCCAAAGCACATGACCATAGGTGAGGATAGGAACGTAGATTGACTGGTAAATTGAGAGCTTTGCCTTTCGGCTTCGCTCCTTTTTCACCACGACGGACCGATGCAGGGTCCACATCACTGCAGATGCCGCACCAATCTGTCTATCAATCTCACGATCCACTCTTCCATAACTCGCAAACAAGACCCCAAGGTACTGGAACTCCTCCATTTGGAGCAGATCTCCTCCCCAACCCCAAGGTGGCACTCCACATTTTTGACTTGGTGGTACTGATTTTAAATCCAGCTGAGAACAGATCCAGTGAGAGCTGAAAATCCTGGTCAGATGAAGCCTGCAGGACCACATCATCCGCAAAAAGCAGAGACCTAAACCTGCAGCCACCAAACCAAATCCCCTCAACGCCCTGACTACAACTTTTACGGACATAATCAGTGACAAAGGGCAGCCCTGGCGGAGTCCAATTCTCACTGTAAACTGGTCCGACTTACTGCCGGCAATGCGAACCAAGCTCTGACACCTGATCAAACAGGGAGCCGACTGCCACAATCAGGCGGTCCGATACTTCGTACCTGTAGGTACTTTACATCATCATTCGCTTTGCAAATTTTCTGATTGGTTTGGTCTCATCTAGTGGCCAATGCTACCGTAGTATTTGTTTGCTTGAAATGCTTTATTTAGGGCAGGGGTCCTCAAACGTTTTGACTCGGGGGCTGCATTGGGTTAAAACCATTTGGCCGAGGGCCGGGCTGTATATATATATATATATATATATATATATATATATATATATATATATATATATATATATATATATATATATATATATATATATATATATACATATACATAGAAAATATATATGTATTAGAGATGCGCGGTTTGCGCATCTCTGTGTATGTATGTATATATTTATATACATATATATATATATATATATATATATATATATATATATATATATATATATATATATATATATATATATATTAGAGATGCGCGGATAGGCAATTTATTTCATCCGCAACCGCGTCAGAAAGTCGTCAACCATCCGCCATCCACCCGATGTAACGTTTGATCAGAACTGCACCCGCCCGCCATCCGCCCGATCTAATATAGATGATGCAAGGCATTAGTGAGCCTGCCAACTACTCCGGTTTTCCCGTAATTCGTACGGTTTTCATCAACCTATTCCGGGTTTTTCATTAATTAAAAAAAAAAAAAAGGGTGAAAACTACGCGAATTGCACCTTGTGCAGACAAGATTTTTCGATCGGACACGGAGGAATTAGCGATGTAAAAGACCACGTTGGGACAAAAAAACACAAGTCTAATGCCGTTGCTAGCGATACAAGTGGAAAACTTTCAACGTTTTTCGTCGCCCAAACAGATTCTTTGGATGTGATAAATGCCGAAGTTTTATTTACGGAGGCAATAATTGAGCATGGACTTCCAATCGCACTGGCTGATCACATGGGACAGTTAATAATGTAATGCAACCTTTAAAAATCATTACGCGGTGATCGCGGTCCCAAAAATAAACTTTTCTTGCATGATAATGTCCAGAAAAATTCGCTTTATATTACTATAGAGTCCTTTTAACGAATGAGTTTGATGGTTTATCACAAACCTTAAATGAAAGAAGTCCTTTGTTCTCCTGCACCATGGCCTTGCTTCGTGTTTGGTGCGCAAGCTTTATAACCTCACTGAGGTTATAAAGCTTTTGCCTGTTAAAGAAAGGAGACTGATCCAATGCAGCACAGACTTTCGCGTGCCACGCTGTCACGACCCAGACGCACACCAGTGCGCAATCATATGGGAACCGCGCTGAGCGCACCTCCAAGCGCGTCTCGCTGCCGGCGACGGCCGGGTATATGGGCCCGACGCTCCAACGCCATCCATTTTCAGGGCTAGTTGATTCGGCAGGTGGGTTGTTACACACTCCTTAGCGGGTTCCGACTTCCATGGCCATCGTCCTGCTCTCTATATCAACCAGGGTGAGCCCTACCCCTTTCGTGAGCGCACTGCGCGCGGAGTGACCCCTGTTACGCGCCCCCGGCAACAGGGGTGGCGGGCAGGTAAGCTGCGCGGGCGGAGCGCGCGGAGTGACCCCTGTTACGAGCCCCCGGCCACGGGGGTGGCGGGCAGGTAAGCTGCTTACCTGCTGCGCGTGACGCCGGCCGCGGCGAAGGCGGACGAGGCGGGGTGTCGGTGCGGTGGGCGCGGTGGTGACCCTGGACGTGCGTCGGGCCCTTCTCGCGGATCGCCTCAGCTACGGCTCCCGGTGGGGCCCGAGGCGTCCCTTCTCCGCTCGTAAAAGTGTCCATCTCTTTTTTTTTTTTTCTTCTGTTGTGGCATATGCAGCAGGTGCCTGCTCGTTTTTCGTATGTGGGTAACAACATTTAACTATGTATCTATATTTCCGAATTGGTTTAACTGCCACCCGCAAAAAAAAAAAAAAAAAAAAATATATATATATATATATCTAATTAATCCACCCGACCCGACCCGCGCACGGATAAAATCTTTTTTTTTTAAATTTCATCCGCCCGATCCGCGGATAATCCGCGGACTCCGCGGTTGTGTCCGCAAACCGCGCATCTCTAATATATATATATATCCATCCATCCATTTTCTACCGCTTATTACCTTCGGGGTCGCGGGGGGCGCTGGAGCCTATCTCAGCTACAATCGGGCGGAAGGCGGGGTACACCCTGGACAAGTCGCCACCTCATCGCAGGGCCAACACAGATAGACAGACAACATTCACACTCACATTCACACACTAGGGCCAATTTAGTGTTGCCAATCAACCTATCCCCAGGTGCATGTTTTTTGGAGGTGGGAGGAAGCCGGAGTACCCGGAGGGAACCCACGCAGTCACGGGGAGAACATGTAAACTCCACACAGAAAGATCCCGAGCCTGGGATATATATATATATATATTCCTCGCGCACTAAGCGAGCGCGATTATGTCATGTTATCGATGGGAAAATACAAACCCCGTTTCCATATGAGTTGGGAAATTGTGTTAGATGTAAATATAAACAGAATACAATGATTTGCAAATCCTTTTCAACCCATATTCAATTGAATGCACTACAAAGACAAGATATTTGATGTTCAAACTCATAAACTTTTTTTTTTTTTTGCAAATAATAATTAACTTGGAATTTCATGGCTGCAACATGTGCCAAAGTAGTTCGTAAAGGGCATGTTCACCACTGTGTTACATCACCTTTTCTTTTAACAACACTCAATAAACGATTGAGAACTTAGGAAACTAATTGTTGAAGCTTTGAAAGTGGAATTCTTTCCCATTCTTGTTTTATGTAGAGCTTCAGTCGTTCAACAGTCCGGGGTCTCCGCTGTCGTATTTTACGCTTCATAATGTGCCACACATTTTCGATGGGAGACAGGTCTGGACTGCAGGCGGGACAGGAAAGTACCCACACTCTTTTTTTACGAAGCCACGCTGTTGTAACACGTGCTGAATGTGGCTTGGCATTGTCTTGCTGAAATAACCAGGGGCATCCATGAAAAGGACGGCGCTTAGATGGCAGCATGTGTTGTTCCAAAACCTGTATATACATTTCAGCATTAATGGTGCCTTCACAGATGTGTAAGTTACCCATGCCTTGGGCACTAATGCACCCCCATACCATCACAGATGCTGGCTTTTGACCTTTACGTCGATAACAATCTGGATGGTTTGCTTCCCCTATGGTCCGGATGACACGATGTCAAAAAAAATTTGAAATGTGGACTCGTCAGACCACAGAACACTTTTCCACTTTGCATGAGTCCATCTTAGATGATCTCGGGCCCAGAGAAGCCGGCGGCGTTTCTGGATGTTGTTGATAAATGGCTTTCGCTTTGCATAGTAGAGCTTTAACTTGCACTTACAGATGTAGCGACGAACTGTATTTAGTGACAGTGGTTTTCTGAAGTGTTCCTGAGCCCATGTGGTGATATCCTTTAGAGATTGATGTCGGTTTTTGGTACAGTGCCGTCTGAGGGATCGAAGGTCACGGTCATTCAATGTTGGTTTCCGGCCATGCCGCTTACATGGAGTGATTTCTCCAGATTCTCTGAACCTTTTGATGATATTATGGACCGCAGATGTTGAAATCCCTAAATTTCTTGCAATTGCACTTTGAGAAACGTTGTTCTTAAACTGTTTGACTATTTGCTCACACAGTTGTGGACAAAGGGGTGTACCTCGCCCCATCCTTTCTTGTGAAAGACTGAGCATTTTTTGGAAGCTGTTTTTATACCCAATCATGTTCCCAATTAGCCTGCACACCTGTGGGATGTTCCAAATAAGTGTTTGATGAGCATTCCTCAACTTTATCAGTATTTATTGCCACCTTTCCCAACGTCTTTGTCACGTGTTGCTGGCATCAAATTCTTAAGTTAATGATTATTTGCAACAAAAAAAAAGTTTATCAGTTTGAACATCAAATTTGTTGTCTTTGTAGCATATTCAACTGAATATGGGTTGAAAATTATTCGCAAATCATTGTATTCTGTTTATATTTACATCTAACACAATTTCCCAACTCATATGGAAACGGGGTTTGTACATTTATAGACCATATGATTTGCCTGAGCGGCTCGGAGACACCGAGAGTAGCAAGCGGTAGAAAATGGATTAGAAAGGACAGATTTTAAAAAATTATAATTAAAAAAATAAGCTTGGGACTTGGGATTTTGGACGCTGGCGGGCCATAGTTTGGGGACCCCTGATTTAGGGCAAAAATATAGTAGAATATGCTTTAAAAAAGAAAAACAATCTACAATGTGGTGGTCACAATATTTGAAGTGCCACGTGGCACTTTGTGTTGCAATTTTCCTGTGTATGAAAAATTGCTGTATAAAGATTGATTGATGTTGTACTGAGCAGCCAGACCCTTTCTAAATAAATGAATGTGTAAAATATTTAGTTATGACATTAACATAACCACGCTTCAGACAATAAAAAGTAATTACTTTCAGAATGAACGTCACAACATATAATTGTTATACGTAAAACAGTCGATCCTCAGATGAGATTTAGCACTGCGATTGCATCTTAATTGCAGAGGGTCATATAATTTTTCCATTAGTCTTTTTCTATTTTACTGTGCATGGACAGTTACTGTTTTAAATTCAGTGCAGCTTTAATAGATTGTGACAGCAAGTTACCTCAGATACATTTGGAGCACACACTTTTACTAGAGGAATAATTACAAGAAGCATAATACTGAGCAAAAAAACATGATTTCAATGCTCCTTTATTTCATTTTACTGGTCTCCTTTCTTGTTTAAAGACAGGGACTGATGACTTAGCTTGCATTAGTTCATGTTGTTCCATTCTGATGACAACTTGAGCACACATTTGGCAACACCACTTTTTTGCCCAATCTAATGAGTTTGGTGGGATATCACCCATGTATGCTTTGATTTATGTGTTATGATGTTATGAGTCCTGCTAGGATGATCACTCACAATAAGCCCTACTGTCAGCTTCTATTTCCGGAAATGTGCATGTTTTTATGGTAGTCCAGATGACAGAATGGTCATTAGAGGGTAGATTTGACTGCATGTTACCTCATAGCAAGAATGGGCAGGTTGTCATACATCTTTGGTCACATAACAACATACATTTGCTGTTTCCTGGTCTAAAACAACGACAGTTAGGGTCACAACATAATATGCTCGTTATAATAGCAACAAATAAGAATAATTGCTGCATCCACAACAATTCCTTACACACTTGCCACGCGTCTTTTTGAGTCATTCTCGCCAGTCCTGGGTCCTAAATGGCTGTCAAATTGTACTAACTTGTCGGATTACATTCTCAGCCATCTACTTTCCTGGTGAGACGCATTATTTATTAACTACAACAAACTTTCAAGGAGCAAGGAAGCGAGGAAGTAGCAGATTACCCGATGATGTAAACATAGGGACACACGGAAGTGATCACGGCATCGCTATAAATAGTTTGTCTGCGTTAGCGCTTGTAATAACAATATCAATAATACTTGATTAATATTCAAGTCACAAAATGTAAATGGAGTATTGTTGGCGCTTTTTGAATGGGTATTTATTGGATTTTATGGGTGATTTCCTATTGGCTCCACTGTAAGCGGACTTTTTTAGAATGCATTAAAAAAAATCCATCCGCCGTCATGTCTTTTCATAATGATTGTGAATGATAGGCAAAATTCCCCAAAAAGTGCAGTTCTTCTTTAAAGGACAATTTTGCAGACACATACCGTATTTTCCGGACCATAGGGCGCACCGAATTATAAGGCCCACTGTCGATAAATGGTCTATTTTTATCTTTTTTCATATATTAGGCGCATCAGGATTATAGGGCGCACTAAAGGAGTCATATTTTTATTTTTTTTCTGAATTGAAAACACTTCCTTGTGGTCTACATAACATAAAATGGTGGTTCTTTGGTCAAAATGTTGCATAGATTATGTTTTACAGATCATCTTCAAGCTGCTTTCTGACAGTCGCTTCCATATGCTCCATTTTGTGGGCGGTTTTATTTATGTAGCTCACCTTTGGCAGCGTCTTCTACCTGTCGTATTTGTTGTAGCGGTGTAGCGTGCAAGGACGGGAGTGGTAGAAGTGTCAAAAGTTGGAGCTAACTGTTTAAATGACATTCAGACTTTACTTAAATCAATAACGGAGCAGCATATCCTCTCCTCCGGAAACAACAACACCGGAAATGTCTCCCGTGAAAAACCGTAACGACAGGAACTCTAATAACTAAAGTTCCTTGGGTGAATAAGGTAAACTCACTACACCGGTATGTTTTAGCGCTTTCATGGCAAGTTTACTGACAGATATAAGTAAGAACATTACAGTACTTTATATTAGAAATGGCAACAGCGGAGGATTAATGTCACATAACAGAAAAAGAAGAACCTTATCGACTCGCGGACGCGCACAATTTTTCCGGACTTCCCAAATGCAGATCAGCAGGTACCAGAAGGTAAGAAAAGTTGCTTTTGCATAATATTGCGAAACAAAATGGCAGATAGTATGTCTTATTTTATACAAACACCATAATAATACTCGTATGTTTAATGCGCCGACAATCCATCAAGCGGTGCGACTTCATGGCTTACCAAAGTCGTAGTAAAACATGTTGATATATTTTTTTAGCGCCGTGTGTAATGTTCTATATTTTCAATGGAACATTTCAAATATTGGTGTTGTTTACTTGAGAAATATTGCAATCGTAGTGCTGTCTAAACTTATCTCTTATGTTTGACTCCCATCTACTGGTCACAGTTATCATTACACCATGTACCAAATAAAATGGCTTCGAGGTGAGTAAGCTCAACCAAACGTATTACTTCATTAGGCGCACCGGGTTATAAGGCGCACTGTCGAGTTTTGAGGGGAAAAAAAGGATTTTAAGTGTGCCTTATAGTCCGGAAAATACGGTATGTTTTTCTCTTTTCGATGCATTCTAATTTGGAGTATGATAATGCGGAATTCATCATCGGATCGTTTTATTAATTTTAGTGATGGAACTTCACTAGAACGAGGTGATGTATTTAGATACCTTGGTCTGAACTTACCTTTAAACCACATATTGATTACATTTGTAAGAAAATATGTGGCTGTTTGGGTTCTCTCTACAGATTAATCCATCGCTTTTCATTTCTAGTTAGGAAAATAATTTATCAAAACAAACACAAAACACTAGTGACTCTATCCTAAAACCTCACAACATTCTGTAAAATTCTTTATGCAGGTTTGTCCCGAGATGTCCATTCAGAACTCATCATTGTGTCATGTACCAGGCTGTTAATTGGCTTTATACTAAGTCGAGGCGTCACTTTTATTGGGTTTTGTTTCTTTTTAAATGTATTTACTTACATGTTCCACCATACTTACAACAACTTTAAGTTCCTTTTCTCTTAGACATATAAATCAGCCATTTTTTTTACAGTCCCCCAAATTCAAAGGGAAATAGGCCGTAGGTCATTTAAATTTGAAGGTCCATCTGATTGGAATAATCTTCCTGCTTCTTAAAAGTCCATCATGTCCTGGCCTGTTATGTCAAGTCATGCCTAGTTGTGCAATTGGGTTGTTATTTCTTCCTATATTGTATTGAGTTGTATTTTTGCGCTCCTATTTTGGTTTTCCCTTCCCTTGTGTTTGTGTCGTTCCTGCTGTGACGTAATCACCTCCCGAGCGTTGTTCTCTACACCTGTTTTCAGTTAGTAATTAGTATTCCCACCTGTGTCTTGGTTAATCATCCTCCTTATTTACACCTGTCTCGCCTGTTGGCAGGCCTGGGTCCATTTTTCTTTTTCTTATGACAGCTTGTATTTTCTCACTTAATGATAAGTAACCCTGTTTTGTTGGGATCTTCTTTCATTTTGCTACTTTGTACATTGCTTAAAATATTAAATAGACTGCCCTTAGCTTCACGCTGGTTCCGCTTTTGTTTTTTGCACCTTGTGGTGTCACAACTTTTTTTTTTATCTTTAAATTACATTTATTTTTCTATTTGCAAACAAGTTGTTCTTGTTTCTGATTTTGGAGTTGTATTATTTTGTTCCTGATGTTATACCATTGTACTGTAATCCACTGTAGTGGTTTATGTAAATGTCATTGTTGGCTCTCATGAAGTCTGCCCTGATGTTGTGATGCAGCTAATAGTAGTAATCTATTCCGAAAAAAACACTCTTAAAAAATTTCCAAAATATGCAAGCAATACAGTACGGGCCAAAAATTTGGACACACCTTCTCCTCATTCAATGCGTTTTCTTTATTTTCATGACTATTTTCTTGGCATTCTCTCGATGAGCTTCAAGCAAACCTGTGAAGTGAAAACCATTTCAGGTGAGTACCTCTTGAAGCTCATCGAGAGAATGCCAAGAGTGTGCAAAGCAGTAATCAGCGCATGAGCTTCAAGAGGTACTCACCTGAAATGGTTTTCACTTCACAGGTTTGCTTGAAGCTCATCGAGAGAATGCCAAGAGTGTGCAAAGCAGTAATCAGCGCAAAGGGTGGCTATTTTGAAGAAACTAGAATATAAAACATGTTTTCAGTTATTTCACCTTTTTTGTGAAGTACATAACCCTATATGTGTTCATTCATAGTTTTGATGCCTTCAGTGACAATCTACAATGTAAATCAGACCTGGGTAAATTAAGGCCCGGGGGTCACATGCGGCCCGTTAAGCTTTTCAATCTGGTCCGCCGGACATTCCCAAATAATTTTTTTAGATCTTTAAGATGGAAACTGTAGCTGCCATTATGATGTGCAGTGATGTTTTCTAATGACCGTAAGTCTTGAACTATACAAAGTATTTCAATGGTTGGAATCTGCGCTTATGGATGATATACCAGTTACTATGGTAATCTAAAATGTTACTATGGTAATCTAATATGTTATTATGGTAATCTAATTAGTTACTATGGTAATCTACGTCACAGCAGCTCAGATGAGGCACCAAGCAGTGTGGGCGGGAAGCGTTTCCACAGACGCGGAAGGAGCTTTTCACAACAAAGTTCTAAAGCTTAGTGATGTATCAGATATATCAGAATGTAGGTGGGTTTATTTTGTACCCTTCGTGTTCATATTTCACTGTTTGTTGCATTTTTGTTGCATTTCACTAGATTGTCGATCGAAAGGGGGTGTGACATTCATATTCTGTCAATATTCAGTGTTTTATCGTTCATAGAAAAATTTATAATTACATTACATTTTTTAAGGCGGTCTGTCATAATGTTTTTAGCATTCAATCAGACATTATTGTGAAATTTTGTATTAGTGTCCCTAAAAATAGCCCCCAGACACGTTTTTTTCTCTAAATGTGGCCACCCGAGTCAAAATAATTGCCCAGGCCTGATGTAAATAGTCATGAAAATAAAGAAAACGCATTGAATGAGAATGTGTGTCCAAACTTTTGGCCTGTACTGTACTTCATTTACATCTCCTGACCTAAATATTAACCAAGTATTAGCGATATTGTTATTATGAGCGCTAATGCAGACAACTAGCTTGTGCAGCTAGTTTTGACATATTGAGCTGCAGCTGCCGCATGGTCTCCGAGTTGCTGAAAGTTAATTCTAGATTATTGTCATGTCTGTGTTGATCATGTTTTTGTTTTAGTCATGTTTTGTTTTGTTTAGTTATTGGACTCTTTAGTTTCTGGTTGTTCACTCCCTTGTTTTGTTTCCATAGCAACCCATTAGTTTTCACCTGTCACGTCACGCACCTGTTTCGCGTTTTGAGTCACGCACCTGTTTTCGTTAATCATGTCTGTGTTATTTAAGCTTTTCTTTTTCTGTTGGTCAGCCTGGCGACATCCACATTTATGCTCTGCACATTCCTGACACTTGGTTTCATGTCCATCGTTCATGCTGCTCCTTTAGTCCATGCCAAGTAAGTTTTTGTTTATTAATGCCACAGTTAGTGTTTTTTGTTGTTCATAGTTTCTGCCTTTGTGCAAGTTTTGTGTTTATAACCAAGTTTTGTACCTCCACTGTGAGCGCCTTTTGTTTGTTCCCTTTTTTTGAGTGTTAATATTAAATCATGTATTTACATTCCCGTCTCGCCCGAGCCAACTTTCCGTTGCCTTCCGGAAAAACAAAACCCAAGGGCCAAGTCTTGACATTTATAAATAATGCTTCTAACCTGGATAGTAAGGGCGTGGCCATAAACCAAGAAGTTGGTAAACTTTGACATCCACCTTAGACCCAAATATGTCGGGAAAGACACAAAAGACACTCGTTTGTGGCAACTTGTTTTTTAAACCTGCTTGAGGATTATGATTAATTCTTCATCTAAACTGGAAGATATAAACATCCCATTAGTCAGCGTCCAAGTGACAAATGTATTACCTTTTGTAGTTTGTAATTCTTATTTAGCACTGCATGATGAAGTTGGGGAGGAGACCCTGCCCCAAGTGGAGGAATTCAAGTACCTCGGAGTCTTGTTCACGAGTGAGGGAAGAGTGGATCGTGAGATCGACAGGCGGATCGGTGCGGCATCTTCAGTAATGGGGACGCTGTATCGATCCGTTGTGGTGAAGAAGGAGCTGAGCCGGAAGGCAAAGCTCTCAATTTACCGGTCGATCTACGTTCCCATCCTCACCTATGGTCATGAGCTTTGGGTTATGACCGAAAGGACAAGATCACGGGTACAAGCGGCCGAAATGAGTTTCCTCCGCCGGTGGCAGGGCTCTCCCTTAGAGATAGGGTGAGACGCTCTGTCATCCGCGGGGAGCTCAAAGTAAAGCCGCTGCTCCTCCACATCGAGAGGAGCCAGATGAGGTGGTTCGGGCATCTGGTCAGGATGCCACCCGATCGCCTCCCTCGGGAGGTGTTTAGGGCACGTCCGACCGGTAGGAGGCCACGAGGAAGACCCAGGACACGTTGGGAAGACTATGTCTCCCGGCTGGCCTGGGAACGCCTCGGGATCCCCCGGGAAGAGCTGGACGAAGTGGCTGGGGAGAGGGAAGTCTGGGCTTCCCTGCTTAGGCTGCTGCCCCCGCGACCCGACCTTGGATAAGCGGAAGAAGATGGATGGATGGATGGATGATGAAGCTCAATATGTTTAGCGCACAGCTTCTAAAACTTGTATCTCATCCGCCGTATATTGAGGCTCACAGATATAAGGTTCGGTCTCAAATAAATCGTTGTTGGCTTTCATGACGTCTGTCATGATTAGTAGTTGTTGAAGGGAAAGGCGAATGTTGTAATGCGTCTGTGAAATGAATGCACCGCCGTATGCTTAAAATGCGGAAAATACATTAACATTACATGTTGTTATGAACGTGCCTACTACATTACAAATACTTACATTCAAAGGCGCCGATCCCGTGGGTGCTTCGGGGCCCGAGCACCCACGGACAATGCCGAGCACCCACGTGGGATTGATGGCAACTTTCAATCTTTAAAATAATTTTTGAAAAATCAATCTTGTTGTGGTTAATTTTGTGGCGAGTTTAGTCCGATTTACAAAAATAATAAAGCCACAAATCATATGGGATATTAACTTCGCTGAACGTCTATTTTTTTTTTAATACACACACCGAGCACCCATGTAGATGGGCGCTTATGCTTACATTGTGTATGTAAACCGATGATGGAGGCATTGGGATGTTTTTTAGAGATCTTTATAAGCAGAATAGAGCGTCTTCCATTGTTAACTGACTTTTGCTAGCATTTACGATTTAGAATGCATGTAAACGTGTTCTTGTCTTACAATAGACACAATTCCAAAAAAGTGCAGTTCCCATTTGAAAGTACCTCTGCACATAAGCGCCAATCTGCATTTCTGCCAGTGGGTGCTCGGACGGGCGGTAAATCAGACGCTGGGGACGGCGTGGCGAAGTTGGTAGAGTGGCCGTGTCAGCAATCGGAGTGTTGCTGGTTACTGGGGTTCATATCCCACCTTCTACCATCCTAGTCACGTCCGTTGTGTCCTTGGGCAAGACACTTCACCCCTTGCTCCTGATGGCTGCTGGTTAGCGCCTTGCATGGCAGCTCCCGCCATCAGTGTGTGAATGTGTGTGTGAATGGGTGAATGTGGTAATACTGTCAAAAGCGCTTTGAGTACCTTGAAGGTAGAAAAGCGCTATACACAATATATACAAGTATAACCCATTTATCATTATTTACTTTTCTAAGCATGCGCGGTTTTTGCTTGGTAGTGAGAAAGAATTTGCCATCAATCCCAATGTGGGTGCTCGGCATTATCCGTAGATGCTCGGGCTCCGAAGCACCCACGGTATCGGCGCCTATGCCTCCATAAATGTCTATCATGTAGTGAGAATGAACTAAACCATACATAAATGGAATACATGTGTAATCGTTGTTAACTTTATCTACTCCGTCTTTGAGATTGGGGCTCATGGTACGAACACAGATATATATCTCTATGCCTCGATTTTCTGTTACACATAGATAAACGCACGAAGAGCAAAACACTGCAGATATTTTATCAGACTCCCAAGGTCAGAGGGTGAGATGTAATTTATCTTTGTCACTCTTCTTGAAGTTTTTTCCACATATAGCCCTGCAGTATAGAATCAGTTAAAAAAACAGTAAAAAAAAAAAAAAAGCATGCACCTGAAGCAACATATTCCTTTTAAAGTGATTCCAGCCTCCACTAAAGAGCCATTTGTAGAGATCAATCTGAAGGTGACAAGGTGATGGAGAGCCTGCCTCCAATCAGAATAATCGGCCTCAGGATTGCAAAATCTATGTGTGCATGTGCATGGGTGTCTGTGTGCGTGAGTAATGTGTATAAATCGCTGATGATAAATATGATCATTAATTTTGAAAGCAATATTATAAAGGCTGCTTATTTCTAGTTATGTGTATGTGCAACAAGAGGAGGTGCAAGTCAGAGGAAAGAGGGGGGTGCGGGGGGCAAGGGAGCATGAATGATGACTTTTAATCTCGCGTCACAAACGTTTGCACTGCCTAGAAAATGCCCTGCAATGTACATTTCAGAGGTCTTATTTTCTCATTCACAGCATGTCAAAAAAAACAATTGGGCTATGAAAAGTGAAATCCAGCACAGACAAACCAGCATGGCATATGTTAGCGACTCAGCACTGATTGATTTCACACCTCTAACTGTAAAGGCAACCAACTTCCTGCATATCTGTTTGTCCTGATTGAAAGCCGGCCAGCTATTCCCCCGCCAGCGATTACACGACAGAGGCATCTGTCTGTTTGTGGGGTGATTAGCTTTCTGGCTAATTTCTATCATTTCACTATGCATCTGCAAGAGGACCTCAAAAGCACAGAATTATTAGGAAAAAAATTAAAATAAATTACACATTTGTGTATATTAAATCCCTGTGTTCATATTGCAGTCACATTGTAAGATATTTCATCGATATTTGATTTTTTTTTTTACATTTGACTCAGCCCTGATTCGAATAATATTGTCACGTATTAAACAAAGAAAATCACAGTATTAAATCAAATCAGTGTACAAACGGAAAAGATTATGCTAATTTTTATGTCAAAACAGAGCTTTAAAGTGGTGTACAGTGTTCTCCATGCAAAGTAGGCCTACGTGTGTCATGATCTCTCATGACAATTATTAGTTTCTGTAATTTTATTGTATTTCCTGTTCAGCGCTTTTATTTTTATTTCCATTTCCTGTTTGCCTCCCTCTGACACTTTTTGTCCTGTATGGGTGCTGGCTTCCTCACCTGTTCCTGATTGGCATTTAGGATGCTTAATATGTCCAGAGTGTACGACCCAAAAAGGACAAGCGGTAGAAAATGGATGGAATATGCCAGCCCTTGTGGACAGTTTACTTGCACTCCATTCTGGGGTCCAGACCAGAGGTGGGTAGAGTAGCCAGAAATTGTACTCAAGTAAGAGTACTGTTACTTTAGAGTTTTATTACTCAAGTAAAAGTAAGGAGTAGTCACCCAAATATTTACTTGAGTAAAAGTAAAAAGTATGTTGTGAAAAAACTACTCAAGTACTGAGTAACTGATGAGTAACCTGTTTGTTTAATGATGATGGCAACAAATAATGCACAAAAACATAAAAATAGCAATGAACAAATTCGGAGCCAAGAATATCTCTTAAGCAACTAAAACAATAATAAATTAAATAATAATACATTAAAATAAAATAAATTAAGGCAAATTGAGCTACAATAACTTAACAGCACCGTTTTGCATGTTCACTCAGAATCACTTAGTTAAGTGAGTTGAGTTGAGTTTGAGTTTATTTCGAACATTCAAGCATACAACATGATACATCACAATTTCCAGTTTCTCTTTTCAACATGTTCAAAAAGGAGTGGGAAGAAGTAGAGTTTATTTAATCCTACCCCTTCTCTTTTACATAACAGTTGCTAAAACTTTTGTTCACTTCTTATTCTCAATTAATTCACAATATACTCCATAAGTAATCACAATAAAAATAAATAAATAATATTCGATGAAGTAAGTTACATTTCATATGGTGAGATTAGTATGATTATTTTGAAAATAAATGGATGGATGGATGAAATAAATTCAGAATGTTTATCATGGTTCTTCTTCTTTGTACTTTGTAAACACTTTAAGTTTGAAGAGTTTCTTGAAGTGGATCATATTAGTACATTGTGTGATTGCTTTGCTTAATCCATTCCATAATTTAATAAACTGAAGGTCTTAAGTGTTGTACGTGCATACAAATGTTTTAAATTAAAGTTTTCTCTAAGATTATATTTCTCCTCTTTTTTTGAGAAGAATTGTTGTATATTTTTCGGTAGCAGGTTATAGTTTGCTTTGTGTATAATTTTAGCTGTTTGCAAATTCACTATGTCGTGGAATTTCAGTATTTTTGATTCAATAAATAAAGGGTTTGCATGTTCTCTATATCCAACATTATGTATTATTCTAACTGATCTTTTTTGTAACACCGTTAATGAATGAAGTGTACTTTTGTAGTTATTTCCCCATATTTCTACACAGTAACTCAGAAATGGTAACACTAGCGAGCAGTAGAGAATATGAAGTGATTTTTGTTCTAGAACATGTTTTGCTTTATTCATTATTGATGTGTTTCTTGCTACTTTATGTTGTATATTTTTTACATGAGATTTCCAGTTCAATTTATCATCAATCATTATACCTAGAAATTTGGTTTCATTTACTCTTTTAATTTCTATTCCGTCTATTTGTATTTGTGTTTGACTTTCTCTTCTACTGTTACCAAATAGCATTATTTTAGTTTTACTGAGATTCAAAGATGGTCTGTTTTTGTCAAACCATCTTTTTAATTTGTTAATTTCTTCTGTTATTATTTGTAGTATCTTCTGTGTGTTCTCTCCTGAACAAAACACAGTTGTATCATCCGCAAATAATACTAGCTTTAAATCTTTTGTAACTTTACAAATGTCATTTATATAGAGATTGAATAATTTTGGTCCTAGTATTGATCCCTGAGGTACTCCACAGGATATATTTAGCGTTGTAGATGTGTGTTCGTATTGTTTCCTGTTGGTTAAATAACTTCTCATCCAGTTTAAGACTAACCCTCTGATGCCATATCGTTCTAGTTTTTTTTTATTAAAATATTGTGATTAATTGTGTCAAATGCTTTAGTTAGATCCATAAACACTGCTGCCACACATTTTTTTTACTATCTATTGCATTGGTAATTTCTTCTGTAATTTCAATTAAAGCCATCAAAGTTGAAACATTAGCTCTGTATCCATATATGTTCTCTTCGAGTATTCTATTTTTGTTTGTGAAACTCTCTAATCTCTTATTGAACAGTTTTTCAATGATTTTAGAAAATTGTGGAAGTAAAGAAACCGGTCTATAATTTGTAAATTGGTGTTTGTCTCCAGTCTTATAAATTGGTGCAACTTTATCTATTTTCATTTTGTTTGGAAATGTACCTGTTTGAAATGATAGGTTACTAATATACATTAATGGTCCTGAGATCTCCTCAATAACCTTTTTTATCGTTTCCATATCAATTCCATTACAATCAGTTGAAGTCTTAGATTTGCATTTTTTCACAATTGTAACTATTTCCTCCTGTGTCACAATACTGAGGAACATGGAGTTGGGATTTCGCTCTATGGTTGTCATGATCCGTCACCCGGGTCATGGCATGATTTGGGTTTGGTACTTTTTCTGTTTTAGTCTGTTCCCTAGGTGCACCCTTTCCTCGTGTTCTGTTGGTTTCCATAGCACTGATTCTCCTCACCTGTCTTAGTTTTGCAATTAGTGTTCCCACCAGGTGTTTTGGTTAATCAGTCCCCTTTATAGTTTCCTGTCACCCAGCAGTAGTTGCTGGGTCAATGTTTGCTATGGGCAACATTTACGTTCTCCTGGTTTTTCTCCTCGCTGTAGTGATTTTGTACACGCTAGCATTCCTCGTTTTTCACCCTTGGTGACATTTTGTGTTTTGTTTAGCTCCACGCTTGCTAGCGTCCTCAGTTTTGTATTTTTGTCCTGCGTTTAATTTATTAAAACACTTAATCTTACCTGCACGCTACTCCTGCTTGTCTTCTGCATTTGAAGGAACGCTACCAGCGTTATAGTCCTCAATTGAAACTGGGTCTGGAATCCTTTCTTCCAATTTTGGTCCAATATTTACAAAGTAAATATTGAAGCTTTCAACTACTTCCTTTATGTTGTCATTATTTTTGTCTCCGTCTAAGAAGTATTGGGGTAATCCCTCTTTGATGTTGTTTCAATAATCTCTATAAGTGTAGGTGGATGCACTGAATGTAGGTCTTCTTGTTTAGTCGTCCCTTGGAACATTGTAGTGTTGATGTTGAATTTAGGTGTTTGTTTTCTGTCAGAGTCCATTATCATCATTGTTGTGGATGCTGTGTAAACTTAAAATTTGTCCAGGTCCTTGATGTCATGGACAACAAGTACTCTTGCTTCTGGACTTCCATTCAGCTTGATGTAGATTTTACAGTTGGCGCTCCAAGTTCCCTGGATATTTCCATGATTTTTCAAGTCGTGTGCTTTCTTGGCGATTCCAGCTTTACGTTTTGTGAGATGCTCATTCATGTACACATTTGTTCCCTTCAGCTTCTTTCCCTTTCTCAGCAATGCCATTTTAGACTTTCTGTTTACGAGTTTCACGAGGACGACTGGAGTGGCATTGTTGTTTCTTCCGTTCAGTGGGATGCATGTTCCGATGGTATTAATATCGATTTTAATTTCCTTTGATTGCAGAAAGTTGACCACTTGCTGTTCTGCTGAGACAATATCCATTTCATCTGGTTCACCTTCATTATTCACAGATTTCGCATAGGATCTTGGTTTAATTCGGTGCCCTGTCACGATGATATCATTCATTCGTTTATCCTGATCCATTTCATCTATGATATTCCTCAGCATGTTGTTGTCTTCTTGAAGGGTCTTCATCTGTTGGCGCGTATCATAGGCTTCCTTTTTTATGTTTTTATTCTGAGTTTGCAGACTTTCTATATTTTGCTGAGACTTTTCATATCTTGTTTGTGTTCTGTTGTTGTTTTTCTTAGATCTTCTATCATCTATCTATCATTTTGTCTTTCCATCCATTCATCATTTCTTTCAATTCTTCTTTCTTTTCTTCTTTAAATTAATGTAATAGTTTTTGTAGTATTCCTTCTTGATTCCCATCACGTCCTGTGTCCAACCTCAAATCTTGTTTCCCCTTGTGTCCTGTCAGCTGGCACCGAACGTTTCGGGATTTCGGTTTTTCCTTTAGCTTTTGGCATCGCGGCAGGTCGCTGACGTCAGTGCCTCTTTTGTCTTAAACAGCAGTTGCTTCTTTAGCGACTTGCGGCACTTTTAACTTGTTTGTTTCAACAATTTCGTACCTTGCGCCGTTCAGAGATCAATTTGAGGTGTCAGCCTGTCAACTTATATCACTCTGCGTCGTCGGAAGCACTTTAAAACAGCTGTAAACTTGCCGTAGCTTTTGGTTGCTAGGCAACCGCTTTGAATTGCGGTAAGGCGCCATTGGCTTGAGGCTAACGGCTCTTCCAACTCGCCCTATTTCAGCGTATCAGTGCCTCTCAACTGACCAAAATCAGGTCGAAGATGCCAGGTGACTCTCCTGTGGCTGTGATTGCAAATCAGTGGTCAAAATCTTCAGACTTAACAAAAACTCCGGTAGCAGAAGCGGAGCCTTTTTCTTTGCGTCCTTTCTCATTGACAGGAAGTGACGTAGAGAAGTGACTATTCAGTTTCAACAACAGATGAGGTCACCTAACTAAGTTCCATTGATTGATTGAAAGTGAGAGGAACTTTGAATGCTCCAGGATACCAAGACCTTTTGGACAATTCCATGGTCCCAACCTTGTGGGAACAGTTTGCCCCTTCCTCTTCCAACATGACTGTGCACCAGTGCACAAAGCAAGGTCCATAAAGACATGGATGACAGAGTCTGGTGTGGATGAACTTGACTGGCCTGCACAGAGTCCTGACCTGAACCCGATAGAACACCTTTGTGATGAATTAGAACGGAGACTGAGAGCCAGGCCTTCTCGACCAACATCAGTGTGTGACCTCACCAATGCGCTTTTGGAAGAATTGTCGAAAATTCCTATAAAGACACTCCGCAACCTTGTGGACAGCCTTCCGAGAATAGTTGAAGCTGTAATAGCTGCAAAAGGTGGACGGACATCATATTGAACCCTATGGGTTAGGAATGGGATGGCACTTCAAGTTCATATGTGAGTCAAGGCAGGTGGCCAAATACTTTTGGCAATATAGTGTAACTGCTGTTAAGCGCCTCAGCCAACCAAGCAAAACTGTGTTTACTGCATCTGACATCAAGTTGCCTTTCTGCCTAAATTAATACAGAGCCTTGGAGGCACACTTATTCCTCTGGAGCAAGACAGAAACACTGACTGTTTATGCGCCCAAATGGAGAAAGAATGTCTGCATCCTCAGTAGCATGCACAGTGTGGGGGAGACTGGGGATACCCGAAAAAAAAACAGGCTAAAAAAAGTCACCAACTGCAACTGCTTGAAATGCGGTGTCATGGACAAGAGGGTGCGAAAGTACACTGTGGGTTCAGGAAAACGGCATTGGCCAGTTGCTGTGTATTACAACATGATTGACATTTATCAGGCATCCACTGTGGTCAAGGAGAGACGGGTGGACTTCTTGGTGGAGCTTGCAAACGAGTTTGAACAGTCTCATATGGCAGCAAAGGGGGTGAATAAGAAAACTTTCAGCAACAACCACCCACACCTGATGCAGGGAAAAGGGCATTGTGCCAGGTGTAGTGTCGCTGCAAGAAAAACCATACCACTGTGCGTTGTGTTTATTGTAACAAATTCATATGTGGAGAAATGCAGAAAAGTGATGTTGTGGCAGTGGAAAGTATGTTCTGACAATATCAAAGCAATATATTTCACCAAGAATGCAAACAAATGTTGTTGTCTTCTTACTACTGCTACGTTCTGTTGTGATCACAAAAGTGGAAATATCATTACTAATTGTTGAAAACATAATGAATATATAAATGAGTATATCCAAAAAAAGGAATCACCAGATTGTAGAAACACTGTTTTTTCAATAAAATGTGTTATGTACGGCGGGGAAAGGAGACGACACCACGGAAGAACTCGGTTTAACAGGTTTATTAAACCTTATGATGAATGTGTAGGGTGTGTATGCTACTTCAAGTGATGGGTGTAAGACGATGTGTAGAATTAACCATATGAATGTTACCAGGGTTTGTTGTCTGTGCGTGTTGGGTGAATCCTTCGTCAGACCAAGGGGGCAAGGCGAGAAGGCAGTCCGTGGGCAGGCAAGCAGTCGGGGGCCGAAGAGAGGCAACGATGTCCGTGTCCAAGCAGTGGTCGAGGATCGGGGAAGGCAGTCCAAAATCCAGAGGGAGGTTGAGAAACACAACTCGATCACGGCAGACGGGGAATGTACTGCGGAAGACAAAATGGACATCAAACACAACAGGGAAAGGCACAAAGACAGCGAGCAAGTACAAGGGAGGGAAGCCAGAGACGTGATGCTTACTACTGGAGTGAAACTACGTTCCGGCAAAGGATCATCAGGTTCGCTGTTCTTTATGTAGTCCTCCCTCATTAGTTCCAGGTGATCTGATCAGGGATAGTCTGCAGGTTTGCCGGCGCCTGGGCATGAAGCGGCAGGCGTGAGCAGGGGAGTGTCCTTGCGCCCCTGCATAGGACACGCGATCTATTAAAAATGTTAATAAAAATGTGTGTAAAAAAACCCATTCTAGTTAAAGGACAACTACATAAGCACAATCAAATTTGTAATACTTTCACCTTGATTTTCGCATTATGACACTTTTTATTTTTAATAAAATGTTTTTTTTTACTACTTGGCACAAAACTGATTTTAATTAGATGCATGGGAAGGAAATTGTGTTATTTGTTTTTCTTAACAAATCTACTATCCATCCATGGATCAAAACCATGACATTAGTTTTAATGGACAAACACATTGCCACGACACCACAGAGGATTTAAAAGTCAAATTAGTTTAAAGCAGTTGAGTCTCCAAAACAATATTGCCTGCAATTATTAGGTATTGAGTGACACGTTACCGACACGGCTTGTCCAAAGTGCCGCAATGCTTACGGAGGCCTCATCTACCCATTTAAAACTTTAAAGTGTAAAGAAAAAAATATAACGCATGTGAGCAACACAATGTCAAAAGCAGGTTAAGAGGCAAAACTCACAAGACGTGGTAAGAAGAATAATAACATAACCCTCACAAACAGTCCATAGGCAGAACACAACACTCTGTAACAATGAACCATGCTGGAACATAAACCCTTCTGACTGGCAGTCAGGGACAGATGAGCCTCCCAATTGCCAACCAGGAAAAGTCGAAGAGAATAGCGCTCAGAAACAAGGGTAAAGTCACTCTCGTACAAACCCAAACAGGACGTAAATGAGACAAGAAGACACACAAAACGAAAGACAACTCCCGCCTCCACCCCCCCCCCAAAAAACAACAACTCGATGACACCCGTTGATAGCTCCTTTTCAATTTTAAAACAAAAAACCCTGCAATTATCCTGCACACAATGGATCATTTCGGGGGTTTTTTTGCCTTCATGTCTCCTCCTTATCCTCATTTGTTAGAGTTTTTTCAGTGATAAAAAGCTTGATAACATTGTTTGTCTCTTAATGTCGGCGTAACGTCAGAGTAAAACAAATTATTATAGAGGACATTACTATGAAAATAAATAAAACACATTATTGTCTTAAATAAAAAAACTAAGGCTGTCATAGGCACGCGCTATAAACGTGCGTCCTGTGTGACCCTCAGTCCATACCGTAGTGGTGAAAAAAGCAACAGCATTCTGGCTGCTGTTGAGTCAGAGGAACGAAGAGAGAGCAGAAAAGCATGAGGAAAAGGTAGCATGGAATGGCAAATTCTCTCCATAAGACCAAAGTTATTCCCACCCACTGTCTGAGTTATTTGCGCAGTTCCTAGCTGCTAGCAGCAATGATGCTAAATTCGTCAAAGTTATTCTAAAGTTGCTTGTAAAGTTCGTTAATTGCAGATTACGGTGTTTTAACTTGTTTTTTGATTGTGTGGTTGCTTATTTATTTGATTGTGTGGTTGCTTATTTAAGCTTGCTCTTCTGTCCCCACAATAGCGAAACACATTTGTGCCAGC
>NC_084558.2:17913327-18060827 GCF_033978685.3 Nerophis lumbriciformis | reverse complement strand
ATATATATATATATATATATATGTGGGGTGAGTGACTGAGTAAGTGAGTGGGCAAGTTGGGAGAGGTAGTACTAGCATGTTCAAGAGTGTTAATAGTATGGTGGCGATTAGTATGACCACCTTTGCTACAAACTTAGGTAAACATTTAAAAAATAAGCATTCAGATCCGCACAAGGAGTTATAAAAAGTGACAGGTAATAATGCGGTTGTTACACCTGTCCTGCTGTTCGGGCCGGTGCAGACCGTAGTCGAGGAGCACAGGGAAGAGGTTCCCTTCAGGGTTGATGCCATTTCAATGCCTTTTAATTCATATTTTAACCTTGTAAAATTGTTTTTTGACTGTGAGTGTTTAATGTAGTGTAAGATTTTCTGTCAAAATAATGCCAATATTGAAATTTTTCGTAGTTCCCTTTATTTGGAAAATAATCGAAAAGTATCAATATGCATTTTAGTACCGGTACTAAATTATTGGTATCGGAACAACCCTTATATATACATATATATATATATATGTGTATATACACGTATATATATATATATATATATATATATATATATATATATATATATATATATATATATATATATATATATATATGTATATGTGTGTATGTATGTATGAGTAAATATTAGGGCTGCGAATCTTTGGGTGTCCCACGATTCGATTCAATATCGATTCTTGGGGGTCACGATTCGATTCAAAATTGATTTTTTTCGATTCAACGCGATTCTCGTTTCAAAAACGATATTTTCCCGATTCAAAACGATTCTCTATTCATTCAATACATAGGATTTCAGCAGGATCTACCCCAGTCTGCTGACATGCAAGCAGAGTAGTAGATTTTTGTAAAAAGCTTTTATAATTGTAAAGGACAATGTTTTATCAACTGATTGCAATAATGTAAATTTGTTTTAACTATTAAATGAATCAAAAATATGACTTTATTAAGATTTTATCTTTGTGAAAATATTGGACACAGTGTGTTGTCAAGCTTATGAGATGCGATGCAAGTGTAGGCCACTGTGACACTATTGTTGTTTTTTTTTAATTTTTTGTAAATGTCTAATGATAATGTCAATGAGGGATTTTTAATCACTGCTATGTTGAAATTGTAACTAATATTGATACTGTTGTTGATAATATTCATTTTTGTTTCACTACTTTTGGTTTGTTCTGTGTCGTGTTTGTGTCTCCTCTCAATTGCTCTGTTTATTGCAGTTCTGAGTGTTGCTGGGTTGGGTTTGGGTTTGGAATTGTATTGCATTGTTATGGTATTGCTGTGTGTTGTTTTGTTGGATTGATTAATTAAATAAATAAATAAATGGAATAAATAAATAAATACAAATAAAAAAATCGTTTAAAAAAAAAAAAAGAATCGATTTTGAATCGCACAACGTGAGAATCGCGATTCGAATTCGAATCGATTTTTTCCCACACCCCTAGTAAATATGTGTGTATATGTATGTATATATGGGGATAGGTTGATTGGCAACACGTGTCTATCTGTGTTGGCCCTGCGATGAGGTGACGACTTGTCCAGGGTGTACACCGCCTTCCGCCCTAATGCAGCTGGGATAGGCTTCAGCCACCCCCCCTGCCCCCCGAACAGGAGTGTAGTAAATGGATGGATGGGATGTATATATGCACTATATATATAACATATTTTATGGGTTGTAAAAGGTAATCTGTAATGTGCATTGGTTTTCCAAAAGAACGGTGGAACACAGAAGCATGATGTATGAGCAGATGTGTGCGTGTGCGTGTGTGTGTGTGTTTAGAGTGGGTGGGGGCTGAGGGGTTCTGAGGGTGAACAAAATGAGACATCTTCAGAGGAGGATCAGATGTGAGAGGCACTTGTTAAATCCACACCATAATTAGCCTGGTACATATCAACAGGGACAATCGGATTATGAGTATTTGAGGTGGATTAAGTCACGCGCTTTCCGCACTTCCGCGTGTAACCGCCGTCATGTGCATAGACCGGCGGCGGAGAGCGTCTCTCGCGCTCACCTTGAACTTCTTGGCTTTGTTCCTGGCAGTGTCGGCTCTCGGAACCAGCCACTGGTGCGCCGGCACCCGGAAAGTGGTGAAGCCGTTCTGTACCGGCCCGGTGACGACCAAGCAGTCGTTCTGCATCAGGTTCAACAGCTCCAACCTGAACGACACGAGGCTGGTGCAGTACATCTGGGAGACCGGGGATGACAAGTACGTGATGAGGAAGTTCCACACCGGGATCTGGTTCTCATGCGAGCACAACATCAACATGACCGGTAAGGAACACTCGCAAGGTGGGAGAAAAAAAGAGACAACAAGCAAAGTTTTGGTTGTGTTATGAACATTTGCTGGGGGAGATATTTTTCCGTTCGCATTTAAAGGTGTGAAAAGTTAACAGTTCAATTCAGACTAAAATAGCAATTAAAGGCTTTGGACATTTTTGCATTTTATTTCCTGATCAGAGATGTGACGTAAACTCCTTTTTATTGAGAGCCACATCACAGTCTTTCTGTGTGGAGTTTGCATGTCTTCCCCGTGACTGCGTGGGTTCCCTCCGGGTACTGCGGCTTCCTCCCACGTTCAAAAGACATGCACCTGGGGATAGGTTGATTGGCAACACTAAATTGGCCCTAGTGTGTGAATGTTGTCTGTTTATCTGTGTTGGCCCTGCGATGAGGTGGCGACTTGTCCAGGGTGTACCCCGCCTTCCGCCCGATTGTAGCTGAGATAGGCTCCAGCGCCCCCCGCGACCCCAAAAGCAATAAGCGGTAGAAAATGGATGAATGGATGGATATATATATATATATATATATATATATATATATATATATATATATATATATATATATATATATATATATATATATATATATATATATGTGTGTATATAGGCCCTGCGATGAGGTGGCGACTTGTCCAGGGTGTACCCCGCCTTCCGCCCGATTGTAGCTGAGATAGGCTGCAGCGCCCCCCGTGACCCCAAAGGGAATAAGCGGTAGAAAATGGATGGATGGATGTGTGTATATATACATATGTATGTATATATATGTATGTGTGTATATATACATATGTATGTATATGTATGTATGTGTGTATATATACATATGTATGTATGTGTGTATGTATACATACTGTATGTATATATATGTATGTGTGTATATATACATATGTATGTATATATATATACAGTATATATATATATATATATAAATGTATATATATATATATATATACAAATGTATATATATATATATATATATATATATATATATATATATATATATATATATATATATATATATATATATATATATATATATATATGTGTACCGGTATATTATATTAATGAATTATCGTGGCCAATGGGTGTTACCACTCCACTTCAACTTAAAGATAGCATAAAGATGGATAATAGGTTAATGTTTTTCTCACCTACCATTTTTCTTTGTTTGACTAATTTTACCTAATCAAGCATTCTCTAACATTCCACGCTACAAAATGATACAAGTATGTGTTGTGGTTCATGGTTACATCATATCGGCTCAATATTGATATCGGGCCAATACCCGAGCTGAGGCTCCATTACTGGTATTGTACTGGAAGTGAAAAAGTTATATCAGAACACTTCTAATTGTTACTACTACTAGTGAATAAGTCATTGGACACAGGAGTGCTTTGAGGGCAAAAAAACATAGATTTAAATAAGAGCTAATAGTGTTCGTTTTTGTTTGCTTATTTTTGCAGCACCAACTTTATTTTGCTAAAACAATTGCATGTAACAAAAGGTAATAATTATCTTATTTTTTGAGATATTGTTATATTTCTGATACTATTTTATTCATATATTGGTGGCTTGGTCCCAATTAAGTTTTTAAGAATATGCTTTTATATATTTGTGTGATTATAATCATGATCAACAAATTAAAAGGCCAAATCATTCAATTCTCTTTAAAATTTTAAAGTAAAAAGTACCTCAGTTTTTAAAGTTAAAGTTAAAGTACCAATGATTGTCACACACACACTAAGTGTGGCGAAATTATTCTCTGCATTTGACCCGTCAACCATGATCACCCCCTGGGAGGTGAGGGGAGCAGTGGGCAGCAGAGGTGGCCGCGCCCGGGAATCATTTTTGGTGATTCAACCCCCAATTCCAACCCTTGATGCTGAGTGCCAAGCAGGGAGGTAATGGGTCCCATTTTTATAGTCTTTGGTATGACTCGGCCGGGGTTTGAACTCACAACCTACCGATCTCAGGGCGGACACTCTAACCACAAGACCACTAAGTAGGTATTCTGCTAGTAATCAGTTTATAAAGGTCTGACAAAAACCTGATCGCACAAAAACTGAAGCTATTACTGCAGACAGCCACAAATATTTACACAAATGGAGAATAATAATGTTTTAAATGCAGACAATGCTTTTACCTTTATTGAATACTCTTTTTGGCGCATACAGTGATGAGCGGAAAGCCACGTGGTCGCCAACTACTTTGCTACTAGCTATCTCATGAATCTAATGGGGTTTGTCACCCTATTTATCAAGAAGAAAGGTGCATTCACACTTTCCTTTGACATGCCTCCTATCACAGAGTTTGCTTTTTGTGTCGTTTTCCATTAGTTGTGTTTCTGTGCTTTTGTTCCATCTGTTGAACGCATTTACTGTGAAGGCTGCAGTGTGCAGCTGTATATAATCACTAATCAGGAGGGTTGTTAAGTGCAGCACTGTAACCATTCCATTTTGTTTACAGTTTTGAGTGTAACCTGTAAGTTAGATCCATTTTGCATTTCCTGATGCCTTTTCTCCTTTCTTGATCTACACGTTTTCCTGTCTCTGCATCATGGGGGTCCAGCCCTAATAGATCATAACATCTTTTTGCCACATGATAGGTTATGTAGCAGTCATACTAAAAAAGAACTGAGTCACTAATACACGGGATCCTTTTTGGGGGGGACTGGATTCCGCAGAATGATAGGCAGGCTGACGGACTAATTTGTTTGGCACAATGTTTGGTCGTACGATAACTGAGGCAGCATACTGAAACCTGGGTGAATTCTTGGTAAAAATTTTGGAGAATATCGAATGATACCTACCTATACTGTATATTGATATATGTATTGTCAAGGGATGTAACGATAAACGGTACTAATGATAAACCACGGTAAAACTTCAGATGGTTAGTACCGTGGTGGTTAGTATCTAATTTCACAACATATATACTGTATATATATTCTTCTTGTATAGTAACTTATACATCGGTGCGCTCTACAGTCCGGAAAATACGGTTTTACCGTTTTAAACTAGAATTATCATAAAATCTTGATTGATAACCATATTTTCATAAACTCACAAACTAGTGATACTGGATTAAGCAAGCTAGCGCTAGCTCACTCGCTAGTTTAAATTCTAACAAACACAAGAGACATGTGCGGTGGTGGTGGTGGTTGCTGTGGTATATATATATATATATATATATATATATATATATATAGGGCTGCAACTAACAACAATTTGATAATCGATTAATCTGTCGATTATTACTTCGATTAATTGATTAATAATCGGATAAAATAGACAAACTACATTTCTATCATTTCCAGTATTTTATTGGAAAAAAAACCCAGCATACTGGCATCATACTGGCACCATACTTATTTTGATTATTGTTTCTCAGCTGTTTGTAAATGTTGCAGTTTATAAATAAAAGTTTATAAAAAAAATTTTTTTTTAAAGAATTTTAAAAAAAGTAGCCTCTGCGCATGCGCATAGCATAGATCCAACAAATCGATGACTAAATTAATCGCCAACTATTTTTATAATCGATTTGAATCGATTTAATCGATTAGTTGTTGCAGCCCTATATATATATAATATATATATAATATATTAGTAATGTTTCTTGATGCTATTGTGAACATGCTGGGAGGTGAGTGCTCCTTGATTGTGCTATTGTGTCTACAGAAAATTATTTTTCATCTTTGGCTGTGAAAATGCTGAGACAAACATTCCCACCCATGCATGCATCAACTAAATGATCTAAAATATATGATAATGAAACTAAAACAAATGTGATTTTCCTAATTAGCCTATTTATTGTATTGTGATTGCTCTGATATGCTGTGGTGCATTAATTGAGTCTTCAAATTATTTGTGTTCTTTCTGCTCAGTGCTAACATTCTACAACAGTCAGAGTATGAAAACAATTTTTTTTGTGAATTAAATCATTTCTCTAGCCCTGTAAAATATACATGTTTTATTCAATCTACACCATGTGTGACCACTATTTGACTTGGATCCAATCCAGATAAGCCATCTGGGAGCGGCGCCATCCCTTTACAATGTCTGTAAAGCTTATTGAGTACCGGTATTTCTTCCGTGGATAATTAAACATTCAGATTGGGTATGGAACACTACAACAGAAAAATAACAGGGAGGTCTATGTAACAAAGCATGGATATTCTTCTCCATATTAAGGGAATTTCTTTGTAGATTCCAAGCTAAACAAACTGGCTTGCTGAATCCCTGTAATTGAAAGTTAACAAGAGAAATGTCACATGTCACAGTACTGCAGTAGTAAACATGCATCCTTTTGTTTTCCAGGTGAAAATTGCAGAAGTTTCATCTATGTTACACCTGCAAATGAAAGAGGTATGTCTGTGATTAATAAATATCAAGGTGTGTAACAGTGCACTGCAAATGTCACGGTTCAGTTCATTCTTGGTACAGTAATGGAACAAAATGCAGAACATAAAATTGCTAAGGTTTTGTGTAAACAGCATGATGTTTTTTAAAATGAAACATAAACTGCTGGCAGGTAATCCAATAAATACAATTGTCAGAAAAAATTAAGACAATATAAACAACATTAATATTAAAAAGTGCCACTGTAACAGTTTGACTATTGTGAATTATTCATATATTTTACAGAATTTAAGTTCCTCATTGCCTAAAGTGCAGCCTTAATATTTCCAGCTTTAAGCCCCGTTTCTGATATCTACTCAACCGTTGTTGAATCCACTTGTGTTTGTCCGTTTATTTAGAGTATTTTTTACCTGAAAGGCACAAGGTTCCCAAACAGGAGACTTAATTGACAGAAGATAGTTTTCAAGCTACAGCTTCTCCTTGGCACTATTGCTCGCCATGACTCCCGCTAGCCTACTAGCACTGTATTTGTTTACAGAGTAGACATGTAAAGACATCGCAAGGCAGGTACACTTCCTGTTCCCTACTGGGGTACTTTTGGGGACTCGGGTAGGACTGCCTGTGTAATGTACCGATAGTGCCACACTGAGAATACTTGTACCTCAAGCTGCGTCGATTATTCAATGAAATCAAATAATTAAATTAGAAATAAGGTGGGATTTACATTTTGTTGCTTTGATTAATCGTTATAAGAGTGTAACTAATAAATGTATAAAATCTGGACCGGATGAGGTGCCCAGAACTTCAAATGCGCGGATGTAGTTTCCACATGGCGGCTGCAATAGAGCACATATGAGAGTGGTGGTGTGTGGGTGCCGTTGTCTGTGTGGGGGCGGATGTGGAGTTTTTTTTGCATTGTTTTTATTAATGCACACATGTTAAAAGTGCAAATTTTAAGAAAAAAAAAGTGCATGTAGTGGCTGAAAAATTGTTGTTTATGTGAACTATTTTCCCTAAAATACGCGCTGAGACTGTGAAGTTTTGCATCCGATTACTCGAATAATCAAGGAAACTAAAGTAATCGATAACTGCAGCCCTATTTGTACCGTTACACTCCTATGAGTATAGTTGTATAAAATGTCACAATAATTCATACTTAAAATTTGGAATAATAAGCGACAATTCCTGTGCTTTAACAGTTTTAAAGATTTTGTCAAAATGAATAGATTTATTTTCTTTCTTCGTCGCTGTCCTCAAACATGTGGGTGATTTTATTTCCATTTACTACTAATGTGGAACGTCTGACAGTGAATGCTCCAAAACCATTTGAAATAATCAGAAGGAGTTTGGAAAGTTGCAGTTTCTGTACAATATACAGTGTTTTAACATATGCAGTGTGAGTGAATGCAAGGAGGAGGATAGCAGAGGCAGGGCTAACTTCAGACGGTTCAATAGAACTCATACAGTAAATGCATCATCATTAATTTTAATTAAATGGGTGTAGAATCCAGCTTAGTTTGTGTCAATTATAGAATATGCTCTTTGCTTTTTGTTTTCTATTCGTAAGTCACCCAATGTCAAGACTTGGACCCTGATCTTTTGGTCTTTCCCTTGCAAGGTGAAATAACTCACCCCAACTGCATATTTTGCCCACAGCAATTCCACACAGCGCGCTATTACCACTTAGCAGTGATTTACCAGCTGCTAGGTAGGCGGTGTTACTCTAGCTGCTAGCCAATCAATCTCTTCCATAGAGTCTCATTTGCCTTATCGGTTCCCTCAGCTGTGCAGTCTGTGCTCAGACCTGCATGTTAGTGCCTCCTCACTGATAATGCTGATAAACTGAATACATTTTGCATTAATTTCCCTTACTATATTTTCCATTTTAGATGTGGTAATATCCCTTTTTGAGATAACGTAGTGAGAGTGATGTCAGAAAAGAATTATATAGTGACGTAGCACTAAATTAGAAAATGTACAAATATTTAAAGAACAAACATAACACAAAGGACATGACACACATCGATTACATTTTCCTATTTCTGGGAGCTTTTAATGAGTAAATCGAAATGTTTATACAAAGCTAATAGTGCTATAAAAATATTGCTGATACATTTGGCAAATGTGCTTACCAAATGTGTGAAACGACACCATTATTGACAATCATCTGTTTAACATTAATTTCCCATGGTGCTTGTTTGATTAACTAATTAACCTGCTCTTCATAATTTGTTCTTTAAAGAGCGTAGCAAAGCACCCAAATGTTTCAAACATTTTGTTTGGTTGTTATATCAATATTATTTAAACAATACCATTGATTGCAATATTTTGTGACACAATTTATTTATTTACAGTTAATCTGAATGAGGATTAGCAGTGTTCATAATTTAATTTTGGCGAACACGGATCTCCACTTTATGATGAATTACCTCGCAATGCTGGTGGACATAGTTACACCACAGCGTACTGGTAAGGATTTTTAAATGGAATGGTATTTCCTTCTATAAGCACTATAACCCGAGTTTAGATGTCTCTCAGTGGAACATATAACCTTTTCTCCGCCTGTGAAGGTTAATCATATGGGTGACGGGTCACTCATCCTCCTTTCCCAATTCATTCTACTTCGCTCCCCCACCGCTTTGCATGTCCTCTCCCAGTGCCCTTGCTTATATATAATGTACCTGTATAGCATATACTTCCTTCCTCAATTCTCTTCCCCCAACCCCTTGTCTCACTAGCTACACCCCCTCCATCTTTCACTCAACCGTGTCTCCCTGCTCTCCTGCAACTTAAATATGTTGTTTTTTCCCCTCCTCTTCCTCTTTGCTATTGCTGTCCTATGTCTAACTTCCGTAGGAGTGCTGTGGCTGTGCATCGTCGCCGAGTGCCTGTACATCCTCCTCTTAGCCACCGGGGGCATCCTCATGTCGATAGAAGTGTGCCAGTTTGGCAACGTTATTGACGGCCTCAAGCTCAATGCCTTCGCGGCCATATTCACGGTACTCTCAGGTGAGTCAAATATCAACTTTTACTACTGAATATCAAAGAGCGGAGGTGTCCACACTTTTCCACTGAGGGCCGCACACTAAAAAAAGAAAGCATGCAAGGGCTGTTTTGATATTTATGATTTTCAAAACCAATACAACATATATTGTAACCATTAATTCAATCCTTTATGGTGAATGTTAGGGGGCCTGGGGACACCAAAGGGCCTCAGTCATTAAAGTGTTAAAAAAAAAGCCATGTATTTAATGTCTATAGAACAGGGGTGACCAGAAGGTATGTCGGTCGATCACCAGCCAAACATTAAAAAAAGAAACCGAAAAATTAGCAGTCATCACGCTCCACAAGGACGTCACTTTTGCCACTTAATTGACATTCACGGCACCCGATGTGATTAATCAGTATTCATCACAATTCAAGAGTGTGATTAATCTGATTTTAAAATATTGTTCACTTGACAGCCTGCCTATATATACATGTATATGAAGTAGATCACCTCGACTTGGTCAGTTTGATAAGTAGCTCGCCTGCTGAAAATGTACTATAGATGAACTTCAGGTCTATCCGTTGCCATGACGTTTTTATTATTTTATGTTTGTTATATGGCCTTTTTTAAGGAAACCCCTGTTTTTTATGACAAAAACACAAAATATGAAATATTCTTCCCAAAAAATTTTTCAAAATAGAATATTTGATGTGAAGTAATTGGAGCCCTAAGTAGGTAAATAATTCATATCAACATTGCTTTTGATTCATTATTATTTTTTGACCAATGACAGTTTTAAAGTAAAAAACAGCCTGCATGACAGGTTTGTGTTATTAGTGTCAATATTGCAACATTTTCTTGTTACATTACACCTGTTTGCTGTTTTATTCCATTGATTACCCGACACTTTCACTTGTGTCTGGAACTTCGCCCAGATAAGCGTAGGAGTACTGGTCGACATCTTGGGGTGAAAGTGAGCAAATGACTCTGACAACATTAAAAAATTATACTTTAACTGCTTCATGCTCATTGGACTAGATTTGTGTTAGCCCCGTCCACTAACTTTGATGGACGAGTTTGACACAAATAATAAATGAAGTTAAGTTAAGTTAAAGTACCAATGGTTGTCACACACACACTAGGTGTGGCGAAATTATTCTCTGCATTTGACCCATCACCCATGATCACCCCCTGGGAGGTGAGGGGAGCAGTGGGCAGCAGCGGTGGCTGCGCCCGAGAATCATTTTTGGTGATTTAACCCCCAATTCCAACCCTTGATGCTGAGTGCCAAGCAAATTAATGAACCGCAGACATGCACGTTAATGTAATAATTGCATAATAATCAATCAATAAAATGTGAAATAGATAATAAAATCATGAATAATTAATTGAATCATGAAATAGTAAAATCAATAATTAATTAAATCATTAAATATGAAAATAACTAAATAATTAAATGTACTTTTACATTAAATACATTAATAACATGTTTATGTATTTATTTCGCCCTGCGATGAGGTGGCGACTTGTCCAGGGTGTACCCCGCCTTCCGCCCGATTGTAGCTGAGATAGGCTCCAGCGCCCCCCGCAACCCCAAAGGGAATAAGCGGTAGAAAATGGATGGATGGATGGATGTATTTATTTCCAATTATAATTAATGAATGACACATTTAAGTAATAATTTGAAAATATATATATTTTTGTCCCATTTGACCCGCCATAGAATACATAAAGGAAATGTTGTTTTTTAATCAAACTCTCCATGGGGAAAAGCTGTTAAATAGTCACGCTTCAAGTCAGTGATTTAGGGAGGTATACGTTTGGCTCACTAAATCAGATTAGGCTTACATTTTCACTGTTGGGTGTGTAGGCGACATGGTAATAAATGTGTCAGAGACAAAGTATGACTCTTTAATCAAGTACAACAATAACAATGTAACACAGCAGTGTAAAATATTTAAAAAATGAAAGGTAAACAATGTTATGTAAGTGTTAGTATGAAAAAAAACCAATTATGTGCCATTATCTGCACTGTATAGTTTTTCCACTGGCCATGTAAAAACTGGATTGCATTTTTGTCTAATGAAAATAATCTGAATTCAGACTTGAACCCCTTATATATGCAGGCTAAAAAGTCAAGAAGTGATATAAAATACAACATCTGATTATGACCTGTGCACAGTCTGTGGCACAGCAACAGTTATAAAGCTTTTAGCAGATAGCTCTACAGGCATTATAATGTTAACAAGATAACATTTATAACATATTTGGACATGTGTGAGTAATATTTGACACTAGGTAACACATTTTGGCACAAACTATTCATGTCCAATAGTGATATTTGTCACATTGCGTATTGCTGAGTACTAAATAGGGTTGGGTTCCTTTCACATTTGAGTACACATTGCCAATTCCCTGTACCTGGGATTCGCTACCGGTACTCAGCGGTACTAATATCAGGTGCTTTTATGTGTTAACAAACGTTTATTGTTTAACAATAAAATCTTATTATTTTAATTCAATATGAAACAATGAGCTGATTAGGATAACTATGCTGTCCATTTGTTATATCTTGGTTTCAACCTTTTTTGAGCCAAGACACACCACCAGCAGAAAAGGTTAAAACATGAAACTCCACCAGGTTGTCGTGCCTTATTGTGAGTTTGTTGTTGTTTCCTGTGTGTAGTGCTTTAGTTCCTGTCTTGCGCTGTTATTTTGGTGACTTTTCCTGTTTGGTTGGTGTTCTCCTGTAGCAGCTTCACGCCTTCCTTTGAGTGCTACTGCCCGCACCTGCTTTGTTTTCGTAATCAAAACTATTTAAGTTGTGCGTACGCTATCCTTCTTTGTGGGGACATTGTTGATTGTCATGTCACGTACGGATGTACTTTGTGGACGCCGTCTCTGCTCCACACGCTGTAAGTTTTTGCTGTCGTCCAGCATTCTGTTTTTGTTTACTTTGTTGCCAGTTTAGTTTTACTTTTGTTTTGCCATCCCTATGCTTCAGTGCCTTTTCCTAGCGGGACATGCCTTTTGTTAATTTTTGGTTTAAGCGTTACATACCTTTTTACGCTGCCTCCCGCTGTGCTCTGCATATTGGGATCACGACAAACCATCCCTGACTTCTACAAAACTACCTGCTGCCACCTACTGATATGGAGTATTACATGGTTACCCTGCCAAGCTCTACACAGCACAGGCACTAGACAACGGCACATTACTCTAATTATTGATTTGCAAAAAATATTTTTTGGACCAATTAGGTGAAGTTGCATAATTTCCCACGGCACACCAGAAAATATCTCACTACACACTAGTGTACCGCGGCACAGTGGTTGAAAAACACTGTCCGACACATCTGAGTCTCATTTGCAAGTATTATATTGTAGACTTCGCATGCAGTTGCAATTCCAGGATGTTGGATGGTAGTAGGCTAGGCGACAGTATGTTGCCTAGTCAGGAAGTAGCCTTTGCAGTGAAGCTTAACGTGCCAGTCTTTTATCTTGTTGAGCCCTTAAAAGTGTTTATACTGTTCATAGTTATTACACACTTTGTGTTTGATTGTTATGTGCGTCTTGGTTGTAGTTTTAATTACCAATATTGGAGGTGTTGAAATTGCCATGTAAAATTGCCAGTGCTAATAGATAGCATGTATTATTAAAAAGGCAATGTAAATTAGCATCAAGCTAACACATTTTGGAAAAGTGGAGCCTTACTTTATGTCAGAGCATTTTTTGTAGTTGCAACATTACCTAGAGGGAGTTTAGACGAGTGTGTGTTCTGAGTGCTGCTTTAGTGATTGTTTCCTCGCCAAGTGTTTAAGACTGTGTATACCAGACATGACTAAACTAGCAACATACGTATCGAAATATGGTACAGTTTGATTTTGCATGTTTTTCAGAACCAATGTGTAATTTTGCCCCCCGCTCTTAATGGTAATATCAATGCAGCAAACTGTGAAAACACATGGCCATTTTGCATAAATTGTCCTTAATAATAATAACATATATGCCTTAATGACTGTTTACACTGCAGGCCAAAGTGATCCAAATCTAATATTTTTTTATCTGATTTTTTCCAGCTGACTGTTTACACTGCAAGTAAAATGTGATTTTTATCAGACTCGAGTGTTAACATGTATGTGGCCCAAATGTGGCCTCGGCGTCACTTGCATGCGCAGTTCACTAAAGTGAAAACAAAGGAAGTTGACTGAGAGGAAGTCGTTAATACAAAATACAATAAAAGTCACTACGCCTCAGTTTTGTTTTTTTTTTACATTAAAATAAATTAAAGTAATTAAAATGTATGAATAGATGTAATATATTTTGGAGGGTTCTAATTTTTAATGGCTGTTAAGTAGAGGAGAAACAGACATCAGCGTGGATCTACGTGAGTTCTTTTTTTTTCAACTTACATGTAAGCAAATGCGCCACAGCGTCAATTCCGGTCCTTCAACAATCGCGATTTCTTCGGAATCAAAATACATACATTTATATATTAGTTATATATTATTATTATATTATTATATATTACGATTGTAGCTGAGATAGGCTCCAGCGCCCCCCGCGACCCCAAAAGGGAATAAGCGGTAGAAAATGGATGGATGGACTATTATTTGCACCAAAAATTTGGTCGTCATAAATAGACTTTGCTCACCGAAACCGGATGATAAAATATCCACTTCCGCTGGCTACTGCTTCTTTCCCGCCGCCGCCCGAAGCTCACGAAAAAGTTTAGACTGAAGTCACTGATAGGAAAAGATCAGATTTGAAGCACTTTGGAGCATTTAGCCTGGCAACAAAATCTGATCTGTGTCACATGAGAGTAAAGAAAACCTGATTTGGCGTGCAGTGTAAACAGGGTCTTTGATCAGGCATAATTGCTCAGCCTGATATTGTCACACCTGCTGGTCACTGTGCCAAACTAGCTACTGATTGATGCTGTATGCTAGCTAGAGTAGCAGTTTGTACTCATACATAGCTAGCCGCCGCTGCATATTATTTTTGGTTGTCTTGAACGCCGCTTCGATCACAAGTTTAACACATTCACACAATAATTGTTTCTTCATTTTGCAATTAGTTTGACAAAATTAGCGATTTTATATCCCCAAAAAATGTTTGACTTCAGTCAGGATGTCAGGACAATTTCTAAAGTCTTTCCTACAGAATCCGCAAGAGTTGCCAGCTCCACAATTGCTTCTTGTTGAAATAACCCAAACAATGGACATGACATTAAAAAAAGCTTTTCATTTATATGAAACAAAGTTATAAACTTAAGAGTCATAATCATCACTTCGTAACGTGGCCGCCTTCTGTGCAAAATCTTCCAAAACTGTTTTGAGACAGCTCTATTGTATTTCTTTTTGAGCCAGACTGTCTCCCTCGCTGAAGGAATTAATGATGACCTTCTCTCTAATCCACTGTGTGAAAGTGACCCTGACCACTAGGCTCGGTGCAGTGAATCAGCAGTGGAAGACACTCTGCTTAACAGCAATGACACACTGTGCTTGATTGACTTTCCTGCTTCTTTAAGACCCATAGGCTGAGTAATTGAGCTCCCTTCTCACTTTAAAATCCACCCTGAGGCAGTGCGATAGAATACACACACTTTGTGTCTATTTCATTACAACGAGCCATGCACTCACCCTCAAGGTTGAAGGTATGAATTAGATCTATTGGTCCTTGATTCAATTAACTGCTTGGAAGGAGAAATGCCAAGCATATGTCTTGATTTTAGAAGAGTACACTGTTAATATACTGTAATGTATTCATAAAAGTCCACGGAGGAGTTCTAAAAAGTTGCCACAATATTAAAGAATGAACAAAATGCTTTTATTGTTATTTTGGATGTGCCTTGGTGTAAATTTCGAGTGTACATTTTGCATTACAGTCACATTTATACCCTACTTTTATGTCGTCAATATATCTCCAGGCGTTTCGTTTGTAGAGGTGTTCCTTTTAGATTGCAACTGAAACCCTCCACACCTCATCCTCTCCAAAATGAACAGAATGTATCTCTCGGATCAATACAGAGCTGCATTAACAAAAGGTATTTTTACCAGCATTTATCTCACCGCAGGTTGCACACCGCTCTTAGTGTGTGCATATCCCACGATTAGATGAAAATAACAACTTATGCTACCTTTTCTTGTGGTCCGTCAAACTCATACTTGTGGAAAATATTGGACACAATGTGTTGTCAAGCTAATGAGATGTGATGCAAGTGTAAGCCACTCTGACAAGCACAAACAAAAGTCAGGACCCGTCCCCCCATCTGTAGGCAGAGGGAAACTACCCTATCGTCCACCGGGTTAAACTCCAACGTACAGACTCTGAGTGCGGGGCAACAAGTATTGCCACCCCCGCCCGTCACCTCTCACTGCTGGCAAAGCCAGAATGGAAGAGATTGCAGACCTTTTCGAAAAGACTGGTTCCAGAGCCCTTACTGTGCGTCAAAGTGAGACTGACTAGATCCTGCCGGAACTTCTCTACCTCGCACACCAGCTCTGGCTCCTTCCACCCCAGCTAGGTGACGTTCCACGTCCTAAGAGCTAGCTTCTGCAGCCAAGGTTCGGACCACCAAGCGCCCTGTCTTTGGCTGCCGCCCAGCTCACAAAGCACACCACACAGCAACACCACGCAATCCTATTTAGCAGTTAATTTGGGAATATGTGACTCAAAATGTATGTAGCTTGCTAATCTTGTCAAATTGTTTGCTTTATAGCCAGTAATAGTAAATATTGGGATATCATATTATTTTTATTATCATATGATTAATTATTTGCAGTAAAGGCAGAGGAAATAATTCACAACAACTGCAGCTTCAGCACATGGGTTTAATAATTTACATCAATTATAAAATACCTTCTTCAAATGATCATCCAAACTAGTACATACATGTTTTGTGTCATTCTTTTTGGTCTGTTGTTCTTTAAATTGCCTTTACTAGGTCCATGTTCTCCTTGATTGTTCTGCACAGCAAAAAAAACCAACAACAAAAAAGTTAAACACGATATCACATTAATCATTTATAGAAGTAAACATTTTCAAATAACATTCAAATGTACAGAAAAAAAACAGCAATAACTTATATCGGTACATGAATAGGACATAATTAAGTCAACTTCTTGCGGGCTAAAAAAATAATCTAAAAGATGTAAGGATTTACTTCCAAACGTTGAAAAAAGCTCCAGGCATAAAGCCGTCTGCAATAGCTGGATATATGGCTCTCCTTCAGGGTAAAGAGACGAGCAAAGAACATGGAGGTTGCTCAACATTCCGATAGTCGAAGTCTCATGTTTTAATACAAATGTATATCACTACTGTCACCCCAGCTTGACATGTCTGGTTTCAGGTGTTTTAAAATAATAAATAAAGCTATACTTACATTTTAAAGTCGCTCTTTTCCAGCCGCATGATGAAAATAATTTTCAGAATTAAGTGCGCAAAGGATCTTGGGATATGAAGGGGTGCGAAGTGTACACGCCATGCATACTTGTTGCTAATGGGAGAATAGGACACATTTGTTGGCTGGATTCAAAGGACACTTGGAGCTTTTTCCAGTATGGAGGTTAATTTCTGTCTTTATTACAAAAGCTTTTTTTTTTACTCTGAATTCATGTAACGGAATATTGCGTTTGAATTTTGTGAACTGAAATTTTTTACATCAAATTATGATGACATCTACATCAACTATATGATTTGCCTGAGAAGCTGGACAGGACAAAAAAAAACCCCCAAAAACTAAAAAAAAATTATGATGACAGTTTCATTGAAAAAAAATATCTGTTTTAAAAGTCAGTGTAAAAAGAATCGGTGTATAAAAATTCAAGTGTCAAAAAATTCAGTGTATTAAAATTTAGTGCTGTAAAATTCAGTGTCGAAAATGTTGCTGCTTCAACTTCCAGTAAATTAAAACAGAAGCAATTGATCCTGTCCCAGAACTAGCCAATGAGGTGTCAAGTTTGAAGTCATGTGACACGGGTCTTGCAAAACATCATTAAAAAAGCAGTTAACTGGGCTACCTGAGCATAATACAACATAATAAACATTTCAATGTGGCCCGCTGGATGTTTTCAAACTATAGAAATGATTCCAATGGTTAGAATCTGAACTTTTGAGTGACATACGAAGCTCTGCTTCATGCAGACTCGAAACAAAGAAAGTGGGGCAGAGTGCAGAACAGTGATATTATATCAAATATGTGGATGGTTTTCCCCCTTGGCGTTTAAGTTTCGCTGTGTTTGTTGCATCTTTGTTGCTGCTGGATTATAAAAGATGTCGATCAAGGAGGTCTTCTGCAGTAGAGGAGCAACGTTCATATATTCTCAATATTCAGTGTTTTCTCAACTGCTTTATGCCAGATATTTAAAGTTTTTTTAGATTTTTTTTTTATATGAATTGCTTTCCTCAGTAATTAATTTGTTAAAGAGTAATTATGTTAGTAATTTAATAACTTTTTTGGTAAAGTACCGTAACTATAATTAATGACTTTTTAAAAGTAATTTTCTGAATACAGCCTCTCACACAGCATCATGAAGCAGTTGGCAGATTGGTGTTCCTGGATAAAATATTTGTGTGTACTTCCTACAATAGTGTTTGCCTATAAAAACACTATTGTTAAAGGTAAATTATTTTCATGTTGCTGCTGACGTTTTGACATGTCCACTTTATTTCACATTTTGTTATTTTGTGTTTTTGTTTGTTGTAGAATTGAGCATAGTGAAATGTTGTTTTTTTTATTGGAGATTATATTTGACTTTTCTGATATTATTTTCAAGGTTTTTTCTTTTTTCTTATCTCAAAACACATCTTCAAATGGGATCCTATTATGCAAAACCTACTTTTCTTACTTGTTGGTACCTGTTTTTGTGTATTTAGTGTCCCCATCAGTCCCAAAATTTTTAAATCAAGGCATGGTGGAGATATTTAGTTACATCAGTGGATATTTCCATTAATGGGTTAGTTTATGGGCCAAATTATATCAGGATACAGGTTTTTATCCATATTGCCCAGCACTACACAGTTTAGGAATGTTCTCTGTGTTTAATTGAGCGTAACAGTAGGCCTTATGAAGGCATTGTGTTTTTATGTATGAGTGCACATGTGTAAGTTGTTTGAGTGTAAATGAAATTGTGATATTTAAGACATTTCATATTGCTACTAAATTTGTTCTGTGCTACTAATTTTTTTCATTTAGTATCACCGATGCTACTAGTGAAAAAGCTAAACTTACAGCCCTGCTCTGCGTACACATTTCTCTTTTTTGACAGACATTTGGGGAAAATGAGGGTGCCAAAGCACGATGTGTTTGAAGCAGAAGACGTAAAACTGCAGGTTTCACGTCTCATTTGGCTTTAAGGGGAGGAGCCGCAACCACGCTTTGCTGTGTACCTCTTGCTTGTCCCCCTATAAACCGTTTGCTAGCCTAACAGAATTGCTATTGTGACATCCGGTGGACACATTTAGAAAAGCAGTTTATTCCATTAAAAAAATGGTAGCTCATTTTTATACTTGGCAAACGCATCTCGTGGGCTAAAATTAACCTGTTCGTAGGCCTGATCCGGCCTGCGGTCCATACGTTTGACACCCCTGCTTTAGTAACTCAGGCCCCAAGATTTTGGCTTTTCCTGTATGTCCTCCAGTTATAATGATGCCTGGGATAAACTTAGTTTATTTTACGCCATGGTGGTTAGCATCAGTTAAAAAAGCCAAATATTGGCTATTGGACTACTCTAGTGTACACCCCTTGTTGAGATTAGTTTCTATCAAGGGTCACATAAAAAAATAACTCTTGTGAGTTATGCTGGGGCACAGGGGTTAGTACGTGTGCCTCACAATACGAAGGTCCTGGGTTCGGGATCTTTCTGTGTGGAATTTGCATGTTCTCCCCGTCACTGCATGGGTTCCCTCCGGGTACGCCGGCTTCCTCCCACCTCCAAATTGGCAACAGTAAATTGGCCTTAGTGTGTGAATGTGAGTGTGAATGTTGTCTGTCTATCTGCATTGGCCCTTCGATGAGGTGGCGACTTGCCCAGGGTGTACCCAGCCTTCCGCAGCTGGGATAGGCTCCAGCACCCCCCGCCACCCCATGAGGGACAATCGGTAGAAAATGGGTGGATGGATTGAGTTATGCTGTTGTCTTGCATGGGATGATCCAAACTACCAATTTTTGTGTGATTTTCGAGGCAAGTTTTTTTTAGGGAAAATGTTAAAATGGCATTTTAAAGTAATAATAATAATAATAATAATACATTTTACTTATAAGGCACCTTTGTAGGTACTCAAGGACACTGTACAAAAACAAAACAATAAAATCAAACAACAAAGATGGAATACATTTACAGTGAATAAGCAGTCAGGAATAGGTGTCTTTTGAGTCTTGATGTGAAGAGGGAAATTGAGTCCATATTGCGAAGGTCTGGGGGCAGTGTGTTCCAAAGATGAGGGGCTGAGCGGCTGAAGGCTTGGGCACTCATGGTGGACAGTTTATGTAAAGGGATAGTGAGATAGACAGATGAAAAGGATTGCAGGGAACGTGAGGGTGTGTCAGGTCAGAAGAATATGTTGTAAAAAAAAAAGAAAAAAAAAAAGGTAATGAATAGCTTTGATAGTAATGTGCTGGATTGAAGGGGTTCTGGTGATTATCCGGGCAGCAGAGTTCTAGAGAAGCTAAAGTGTATAAAGTGACTTGTGAGGGAGACCAAACAGGAGAGAGTTGCAGTAGTCCAGGCGAGAGGTGACACGGCTATGAACCAGTATGGCAGCAGTATGTGGGGTGATGGGCGAAGGCAATTAATATTGCGTAGATGAAAGTAAGCAGACCGGGTAATGTAGTTTATGTGGGCTTGAAAAGAGCGTGTTCTGTAGAGGATGACACCCAGACTCTTAACTTTAGAGGAGGGTGAGACGGCGGACTTTCCGAGAGCGACGGACGAGCTGTAGGTTTTGGCTAGAATGGTTTTGGTTTTATTACTGTTGAATTGGAGGAAATTGAATGAGAACCACTGCTTGAATTCAGCGAGGCAGTCCGTAAGGGAGGAAGGAAGAAGAGAAGCAGTGGGTTTGGTAGAGCGTTCAAGCTGGGTGTCTTCTACATCAATCAATCAATCAATCAATGTTTCTTTATATAGCCCTAAATCACAAGGGCTGCAGACACCACAACGATATCCGCGGTACAGAGCCCACATAAGGGCAAGGAAAAACTCACAACCCCAATGGGACGTCGATGTGAATGACTATGAGAAACCTTGGAGAGGACCGCATATGTGGGTGACCCCCTCCCCCCCTCCCCTCTAGGGGAGACCGAATGCAATGGACATCTAGCGGGTCTGACATAATATTGTGAAAGTCCAGTCCATAGTAGATCTAACATAATAGTGAGAGTCCAGTCCATAGTGGGGCCAGCATGAGACCATCTCGAGCAGAGACGGGTCAGCAGCGCAGAGATGTCCCTAACCGATGCACAGGCGAGCGGTCCACCCCGGGTCCCGACTCTGGACAGCCAGCACTTCATCCATGGCCACCGGACCTGTGTCCCCCCCATCCACAAGGGAGAAGGGGGCAGAGGAGAAAAGAAAAGTAATGGCAGATCAACTGGTCTAAAAAAGGGGTCTATTTAAAGGCTAGAGTATACAAATGAGTTTTAAGATGGGACTTAAATGCTTCTACTGAGGTAGCATCTCTAACTGTTACCGGGAGGGCATTCCATAGTACTGGAGCCCGAATAGAAAACGCTTTATAGCCCGCAGACTTTTTTTGGGCTCTGGGAATCACTAATAAGCCGGAGTTCTTTGAATGCAGATTTCTTGCCGGGACATATGGTACAATACAATCGTCAAGATAGTATGGAGCTAGACCGTGTAGTATTTTAATACGTAAGTAGTAAAACCTTAAAGTTGCATCTTAAGTGCACAGGAAGCCAGTGCATGTGAGCCAGTATAGGCGTAATATGATCAAACTTTCTTGTTCTTGTCAAAAATCTAGCAGCCGCATTTTGTACCAACTGTAATCTTTTAATGCTAGACATAGGGAGACCCGAAAATAATACGTTACAGTAATCGAGACGAGACGTAACGAACGCATGAATAATGATCTCAGCGTCGCTAGTGGACAAAATGGAACGAATTTTAGCGATATTACGGAGATGAAAGAAGGCCGTTTTAGTAACACTCTTAATGTGTGACTCAAATGAGAGAGTTGGGTCGAAGATAATACCCAGATTCTTTACTGAGTCGCCTTGTGTAATTGTTTGGTTGTCAAATGTTAAGGTAGTATTATTAAATAGATGTCGGTGTCCAGCGGGACCGATAATCAGCATTTCCGTTTTCTTGGCGTTGAGTTGCAAAAAGTTAGCGGACATCCATTGTTTAATTTCATTAAGACACGCCTCCAGCTGACTACAATCCGACGTGCTGGTCAGCTTTAGGGGCATGTAGAGTTGGGTGTCATCAGCATAACAATGAAAGCTAACACCGTATTTTCGTATGATGTCACCTAGCGGCAGCATGTAGATACTAAAGAGTGCAGGGCCAAGAACCGAACCCTGGGGAACTCTGCATGTTACCTTAACATAGTCCGATGTCACATTGTTATGGGAGACACACTGCATCCTGTCAGTAAGATAAGAGTTAAACCAAGACAAGGCTAAGTCTGACATACCAATACGTGTTTTGGTACGCTCTAATAAAATATTAGGATCGACGGTATCGAAAGCAGCGCTAAGATCAAGAAGCAGCAACATAGATGACGCATCAGAATCCATCGTTAGCAATAGATCATTAGTCATTTGTGCGAGGGCTGTCTCCGTAGAGTGATTTGCCCTGAAACCGGACTGAAAGGGTTCACAGAGATTGTTAGACACTAAGTGTTCATTTAGCTGCTGGGCAACAATCTTTTCGAGGATTTTCGAAATAAAGGGAAGGTGGGACACCGGCCGGTAGTTTACCATGAGGTCAGGATCGAGGTTAGGTCTTTTGAGCAGAGGATGAATAACCGCTTTTTTTCATAACAATGAAAATCTATTTAAAATTTACAAAACATATTGCCAAGAGGTAGAATGTAGATGATGAAAAGCAGGGGACCCATGACAAAGCCCTGTGGCATATCAGAGGAAACGGGAGATGTGGCGGATTTGGATGAATAGAGTTGAACAAAACAAGTGCAGTCAGAGAGGTATGATCTAAACCAGTGAAGGGGTGTGTTGGTGTACTTCAAATATTCCACTGTACTTGAATTACTGGAGTTTAGGCAAAGTTAATCAAGTCACTTCTACGATACATAACCACTTACTCCTCTTATTCTCAAAAGTTAAAAAGTTATTACTTTATAACAGGTGCCAAAGTGTATCAAAGTTTATTAGACATTATATTTCCCTCAGAGCTCAAACCCGGCCTGTCAGGAATCTTTAAGACACAATGCAATTTATTTTGTGCACATTTCACAGAAATAGTCCCAATGCTGGAGGCACAAATAAACAGCAATACGCTCACGTAATAGTCTTCCAGGCATGCAGATGGTCCCAAAAAACCCACCGTTTTGTCAGTGCCTGTGTATTAAGAGCACATTTTAGTCAATTTCCCTCTACCATGTATTTAATATTTATTTACAAAAACAAAACCATATTTTCTATGAATTATGCAATAGCAGATTCGCTTTCTGATGCTGAAATGTCCTTGAGCAAAAAACAACTGCCTTAGATCAGCCATTCCACTTGACACCATTCCACAAAAATTACACAGAAAAATGATTTTTTTGTACTATATATATATTCTGTTTTTACACGTATATTCTTTTTTAATAAGCATTTTTGTGTCCTCTTTAGAACATGACTTGAAAAAAGGTGTATGCTTACATTAGCGTTCCTTCTTCCCAATCTGTGTTGAATTGTGCAGGTGCAAGTATTTTAATGTTCTCTAATTTACAAAAAAAAATAGTGATTATTTATGATCTGTAATTATTTAATTATATTATCTCTATTTAATTGTATTTAAATGCTGAGATACTGTCATCTAAATTCAAGTCATTATTAAGATAGGCATTTAAACAGAAAAAGTGACTTTATAAAGTATTGTTTTGTTTTTAACAGAGCTGAACAGTTGCAGTCTTTTTTATTTACTAAAATAAACTATCAGGTCATACAAAGTGCTAAAGTTAACACATCAAAAAACAGTAAGAACACTTTTCAGAGCAAATAGTATTGAATGTTGAACTTCATAAATCCATAGGTTGTCTAATAAATACAGTAGATGCACGTTACTCAAAAAAAGTATCCATTGCTGTTTTCTAAAACAGACAACATTCAAACTTATAAACCATAAATATAAAACCATAAACACACTTATGATACGGCTTTAAGCTTACTATGCATATTTTACACTATTTGTTAGATATGAGTCATTCTATCGCCAATATTTTAAGCTGCTAAAGTCACGGACCAAGTTTTGTGTAAGAGTGAGACCTCGTTTTGCTGTAGCTGCACACTATCTTTGTGCCTCAAGGCGGTGGTGTTGTTGCTCTTAGTCAAGCACAAGAAGAGGTTGAGGCAACTTGCATGCTTACAGAGAAAGTAACATAAAGATTAAAAACTAGATCAACACAACTGAAAAACGTGACACGTCAAATACGACTGTAATGAATAAATCTGAATTTACGCTATAATTTCACACCCTTATCTTTAATGCAACTTTGTTAGCATGTTGAAAATAAACTAAGCCACTATATTTTTTTATTAGAAGCTGTCAAGTTATCATTAACTTACCAATGAAGATCAGTGGTCGCGTTCACAACTTCCGAGCATTGGCAGTAATATCATGGTGTTTTTTTTACACAGCTTTTGGATGACTAGTAGTCATCAAATTTGCAAAATGGGTAGAAAAAGTCCCTCCACAGATTTGTTTTTGTCATGATCTGTGGTCTGGATCATGTTTTTTGTTATTTTCTGTTTAAGACTCCAAGAGTTCCTGTTTGCGCTTCCTTGTTTGTTTTAGTTTCCATGACGACTGTTTCACCTGTCTCATGTGTTCGGATCACGCACCTGCTCTAGTCAGAGACTATTATTTAAGCCTGTTTTGCCAGTTAGTCGTCCTGGCGACATTGCTCTGTACATGTTCTTTTCTTGCTCTGTTAATAGAGCTTTTCATGCTCTATTCATACCATAGTTCATGCTGCTCGTTTCATGCCACAGTAAGTGTTGTTTGTTTTATGTCCATAGTTTACATTAAAGTGTTAGTTTTGTTCCCTGCGCCACGTTTGTGCGTTCGCCTTGTGTGCGCCTTTTGTTTGTCCCTCTTTGAAAGTGGAGAATAAATATGTTCCTACCTTCAAGCCTTGTCCGGTCTAGTCCAATTGCATCCCGGGAAAACAATCCTTGCAGTAAGCTGCGAAAAACTCCTCATTCTGACAGAATGTCACCAGCACCCCGTTTTCCTGCAACGGACATGGAGGATATGGACAAAGGTACGTGGGAGGTATTAAAGGCTATGGAAGCCGAGACGCTCCGCCATTCCCCCATGGAGTGCCGAGACTTGATGTGGGGTCCAAAGGGCAAGCTGGTTCCGATCAGCTCCGTGTGGCCCGGGATGTTGCCTCGTCGCTGCAGTGCCGGAAGCGCCGGCAGAGACGGAAGCAGTTCAGAAGGGCTTCTCCTAGCCGGCAGGACGTGTCGCTCCCGCAAGTTCCTCCTCCCCCGGACCGAAGCAAGCTGCAGACAGCCTGGCCGCCCCCTGATGACGTCACGCCGTCGCCTGGTGATGACGTCAGAGACGAAGACTTTTTTTTCAATTCTGTTTTTCTTTGTCATTCACCCCCAAAAGAAGCTACATCCCTGATAAAACATTATCAGAAAATGTTCTTGAAAATTAGGTCTTGTCAATCCAAGCCATCTAAACTTCATGCTCCGCCCCCCAAGACTCAAGCCCCGCCCATGTCACGGAATTTTTCTTTTTATCCACCCACACAACCACAGGTGGGGGATAAAAAAAGACTGTTGGGACAATTTAAAGGGGAGGATTCTACCCTCCTCCTATCCTCCCTCCACCCACCCCTAAATACAGTTCCAGACCACAGGGAGTGCGTCTGGTATCCGCTCCTTGAAGGGGGGGGGGGGGGCTAGGGCTGAGAGCTGTGCTAGTGGGGTGGCTCAGCTGTGCCCAGCCAGGCAGCAACCTCGTGCCCGGCCACCACCACCGGTTCTTCGGCGTGCCAAGCCGCAACCCCCAGCTAGGCCACTTCCGCCAAAGCCAAGGCTAGCAACCCTTCCTGTTCCAGGGCTAGCCACCCTTCCTGTTCCAAGGCTAGCAACCCTTCCTGTTCTAAGGCTAGCAACCCTTCCTGTTCCAAGGCTAGCAACCCTTCCTGTTCCAAGGCTAGCAACCCTTCCTGTACCAAAGCTAGCAACTGTTCCTGTACCTGCACCACGGCAAGCACCAGTACCTGCACCACGGCAAGCTCCAGTATCTGCACCACGGCATGCTCCAGTAGCTGCACCACGCCAAGCCTCGCCGAGGACGCGCGCAGCTTCCACACCTGCCACGACGAGGACGCGCGCAGCTTCTACGCCTAGTCTGATTGCATCCCGGGAAAACAATCCTCGCAGTAAGCTGCGAAAAACTCCTCGTTCTGACAGTTTTCTGCTGAGCTTGTATCAGAGCCATAGCAGGGGCATAATAACGACGGTATCCCGGAAACGCAAGACAGGAGTGTGATTCACTTCCAGCCCATTGTGTTGACATAACCATTCAGGTGCCGCTGCAATGACAAGTAGTTTTTATAACATACTAGTTAATGTCTCTTAAGTCATCACATATCAAATGATCAAACTGCAGGATGCCGTGTTTCTTGGGTTATGCGCAAAACAGGCGGTGTAACAATGTTTACGTTCGGGTTCGTCTGGGACCACAGGAACTGGCACAACCATCCGATGCAGCAGTTACAATTATTTTATTTTCTTTCTCCCAAAGTCTCTTTCCGCTTTTCAGCGTCTCTCTCGTGGTGTCGCTCTCGTGCTCTCCAGCCCACACCACGCCCTCATGGTCTCTGACGCTGCTAATAAAAGGAACAGGTGATTAGATAACTCGTTCCAGCTGAGATATCCACTCACCTGTCTGCCGCTTCATGGCCGGCCCCTGCACACACCCCGCCCGCAGTGAACGCGTGAACCACGCCCCTCTCCACATGCCTCCACCGCTAGACTCAGGCCGGGCAGCCGTCCGGCCGCGCCCACTCCCCCCCACACCGCCCCATAGCGGGGCGAGAGAGGAAGTCGGCCATGGCCATGAGACGCTGGAACGTGGCGGGCGCACCGAACAACGCCTCCTTCCACGCCTTCAGCAGGTTCAGATGGTAAATCTGAGTGTCTCCGCGTCGGTCCGAGCGCCAAACCTCATAATCGACATCACCCACTTGCCGTGCGACCTCAAAGGGTCCCTGCCACTTTGCAAGTAATTTGGAGTTTGAGGTTGGAAGCAATACAAGTACTTTTTCTCCCGGTGCGAATTTGCGTAGTTGGGTCCCCCTGTTATACGTGCGCCGCTGACGCTCTTGGGCACGGAGCAAATTCTCACGTGACAAGTGCCCCACCTTGTGGAGTTTTGCTCGCATGTCCATGACGTACTGAATTTCATTTTTGCTGGAGCTCGGACCCTCCTCCCAGCTTTCCTTAATAACGTCCAGCACTCCGCGAGGCCTTCGGCCGTACAATAACTCAAACGGTGCAAAACCAACTGAGGCCTGGGGTACCTCACGCATCGCAAACATTAGGGGGTCCAACCATTTATCCCAATTCTGTTTGTCCTCGTGCATAAATTTACGGATCATGGTTTTCAGCGTTTTATTTAATCTCTCCACCAGCCCATCTGTTTGCGGATGATATACGCTGGTGCGGATCGCTTTAATTCCCAATAACCCGTAAAGTTCCTTTATCGTGCGCGACATAAAGGACGTGCCTTGGTCAGTCAGAATCTCTTTCGGGATTCCAACTCGGGAGATGACCTGAAACAGCGCTTGCGCAACACTCTTGGCAGAGATAGAGCGCAAGGGCACTGCTTTGGGATAGCGCGTTGCGTAATCCACCAGGACTAACACAAAGCGGTATCCCCGTGTGCTCGGGTGAAATGGTCCGATGAGGTCCATCCCAATTCTCTCGAACGGGACCTCCATGAGCAGTAATGGGCGCAAGGGCGCCTTTGGTGTGGCCGCTGGGTTCACCAGCTGGCAGTCTGGGCAGGCAGCGCACCAACGACGCACGTTTGCCCGGAGGCCTGGCCAATAGAATCGGACCATGACCCGATTAAGTGTTTTATCATACCCTAAATGGCCAGACATGGGATTAAAATGCGCCGCCTGGAAAACCATTTCCCAACAACTGGGTGTGTTCCTCCCCGGTTTGAGTGTCACGGCCCACTCGGTACAATCTATCCCGAATAATTGAAAAATGGGGGAATACCCGCGCTTTCCCCGGGCGCACCAGCTGACCGTCAATATAATCCACCTGATCCCAGGCCTCGCGCAAGGTTTCATCACGGGACTGCTCGAGGGGAAAATCCTCAGTAGGTTGCCACCGGGGGGCCTCCCGCGAAGCCCCTCCCGGTTCCCGCTCGGCAGTACCGGATGCAGCCGCGTCGCCGCTGAGAACTGCGCGGATACTCCCCTCGCCTACTGTCCGTGAACGCACCCCCACACATTGCGTCACCAACTGGTTAAATCCCGGCCAATTCGTCCCTAGAATTACGGGGTGCGTAAGTTGCGCGCTTACGGCAACCTTGACTTTATGCTTTTGATCTTTATATAAAATTTCCACTGGCACAATAGGGTACTCGTGCACATCCCCATGAATACCGTATTTTCCGCACTATAAGGCGCACCGGATTATTAGCCGCACCTTCAATGAATGGCATATTTCAAAACTTTGTCCACCTATAAACCGCTCCGGACTATAAGCCGCGCCTACGCTGCACTAAAGGGAATGTCAAAAAAACAGTCAGATAGGTCAGTCAAACTTTAATAATATATTAAAAACCAGCGTTCTAACAACTCTGTCCCAAAATGTACGCAAATGTGCAATCACAAACATAGTAAAATTCAAAATAGTGCAGAGCAATAGCAACATAATGTTGCTCGAACGTTAATGTCACAACACACAAAATAAACATAGCGCTCACCTTCTGAAGTTATTCTTCATTCGTAAATCCTTCGAATTCTTCGTCTTCGGTGTCCGAATTGAAAAGTTGGGCAAATGTGGGATCCAAAATGGCCGGTTCCGTCTCGTCGAAGTCATCGGAGTCAGTGTCACTGTTCAGCAGTTCTGTGAATCCTGCCTTCCGGAAAGCTCGGACCACAGTTGTGACCGAAATATCTGCCCAGGCATTTACGATCCACTGGCAAATGTTGGCGTATGTCGTCCGGCACTGTCTGCCTGTCTTAGTGAAGGTGTGTTCGCCTTCGGTCATCCATTGTTCCCACGCCGTTCGCAGTCGTGATTTGAATGCCCTGTTGACACCAATATCCAGCGGTTGGAGTTCTTTGGTTAATCCACCCGGAATGACGGCGAGTGTTGTATTTGTGTGCTTCACTTGTTTTTTGACACCATCTGTGATGTGGGCGCGCATAGAGTCGTATATCAACATGGACGGAGCTGTGTGAAAAAAGCCACCCGGCCTCTTCGCGTAAACTTCCCTTAACCACTCGCTCATCTTTTCTTCATCCATCCATCCCTTCGAGTTAGCTTTTATGATGACGCCGGCTGGAAAGGTCTCTTTTGGCAAGGTCTTCCTTTTGAATATCACCATGGGTGGAAGTTTCAGGCCATTAGCATGGCAAGCTAGAACCACAGTGAAGGACGACTTCTCATTCCCTGTGGTGCGAATATTCACCGTACGTGCTCCCGTTGTATCCACAGTATCCACAGTGCGGTTCACAGGAATATCAGTTGCTGTGAAATAGTAATCCGTGTGAGGATGGAGAGATTGCGTCTTTTCATGAACCGGATCCTTGTCGCTTAGTAGGAGCCATTTTGTGGTCTTTACAGATGTAAACAGGAAATGAAACGTACGGTAATATCCGCACGCTTTTTCTTCTTCTACGCGGGCGGGTGGTTGCTTACAGTAGAAGAAGAAGCGCTTCCTGTTCTATGGGGGCGGGTGCTTACCTTGGCGGTTGCTTGCGTAGAAGAAGAAGCGCTTCCTGTTCTACCGGGAAAAAAGATGGCGGCTGTTTACCGTAGTTACGAGACCGAAACTTTATGAAAATGAATCTTAATATTTATCCATATATAAAGCGCACCGGGTTAAAAGCCGCACTGTCAGCTTTTGAGTAAATTTGTGGTTTTTAGGTGCGGCTAATGGTGCGGAAAATACGGTACACCTAATTTTCACCCGTGTTGCATGCCTCAATACCCCGGGTCGAACCAGATTTTGGTGGCTCATGGACTGTTTACAGCCCGAATCCACCATCGCCCGGTATGTACTCCCTTGTACCCTTACCGGGACACAGTACATCTCCCCCAGATCGGGGGCGGGTGCTGGAGGCCCGACAACCCGCATCACCTGCCCCACCTCCATCATGGAGCACTCCCGGCGCACGTGCCCGGGCTGTCCGCACCTCCAGCACACCGGCCCAGGTGTTTGAGGCGCCATCTGCGAGGGAAGCCCCCTCTCCGCAGCGCCGGTACCCTGCTCGTTGGCTCCGGGTGGCTCGGCCGTGCGTGGTCGCTGCTCCTGGGACGTCTCCTCCATCCCCCCCATAGCGGGGCGAGTCGTCGGCGGGGTGCTGGGGTGGGCCTTTCGGCTGTCTTTGGGGTCGCCTCCCGCTGGACCGCCAGGTGCTCCTCCGCCAGTTTCACCGCTGTTTTTACATCTGGGGAGCTGTGGTACCGCACCCATGCTGTGGTCCTGGCCGGCAGGGCATCAATAAATTGTTCTAGGATGATGGACTCCAACATCTTTGGGTCCAGCCCATTGGGCTGGAGCCACCGGGTTGCCGCGTCCCTCATCCGGTATGCCAACACGAAGGGCCGGTCCTCTGACCCCAACTTCATGGCCCGGAACTTTCGGCGGTGGTCTTCGGGGCTGCTGCCGACCCGGTCCAGGATGGCGTGGCGTAGATCGGCGTACTGCATGCGGGCGGTTGCCGGGAGACTCAGTGCCGCTCGCTGCGCCTCCCCCACCAGGAGCGGCAGCAGCTTCGCGCCCCATTCCTCCTCCGGCCACTTGCACGACGTCGCCGTGGCCTCGAAGACGTCCAGGAATGCCTGGGGGTCCTTCCCCTCCACCATGCGCTTCATGGAGGACATCCCTCCCGCTGCCTCTGCTCTGTTCATCAGCACTCGCAGCACTTGGGTCTGCTGTCTGCTCGCCGCTGACACCTCGGCCAGAACTTGGCCCAGCGCCTCCAAATGGGTTGGTGCCGACATCCTCTTCCTGGTCCGCTTTCCTGTTGGGCGCCACTGTAACAATGTTTACGTTCGGGTTTGTCTGGGACCACAGGAACTGGCACAACCATCCGATGCAACGGTTACAATTATTTTATTTTATTTCTCCCAAAGTCTCTTTCAGCTTTTCAGCGTCTCTCTCGTGGTGTCGCTCTCGTGCTCTCCAGCCCACACCACCCCCTCATGGTCTCCGACCCTGCTAATAAAAGGAACAGGTGATTAGATAACTCGTTCCAGCTGAGATATCCACTCACCTGTCTGCCGCTTCATGGCCGGCCCTTGCACACACCCCGCCCGCAGGGCACGCGTGAACCACGCTCCTCTCCACAGGCGGTTTTGCAGGATCTCTGAGTAAAATTACAACTAAACCCAAAAAAATCATTGCAGTATAACATTGATGTAGCATCATTCTAGAAGTAAGTGAAACTTTACACCCTCTTCGTGTGCCGTATGTGGTTCTGGTTATTTGACAAGAGAGTCTTGTAAAAATGCTTAAAAGAAAAAAAAAAACTAAACTAGTCTGTTCTTTACTGCGCCTACCTTTTAACAACTCCCCAATCTCATCAGAAAGTCTGCTTGTAAAAATGCTTGAATTAAGGACTATTAAATGTTTGAATGGGGTGAATTAATTCAAGTTGGTCATGGGAGTCAGTTCTTGAGGAGAGCAAATGAACCTTTTAATAGCCGCCAATCATCCGTGGGTGTGATTATGTGACAATATGAAGAATAGTATTTGGAAGACTATGTGCAAGAACGATACACACTATGGATCTACTTTTATTGTCTGAACTTGTGATGTAAATGATTAATCTTATGAGTGCTATTAAAACCGTAGGTGTATGACCTAATTGTTAGTATGGAGAAGAAATATAAACTGCTGTTTTATTCTACACTATATAGTCACAAGTATGGGATTCCAGACCAGTGCATGTAAATGTGTAAGAAAATGTGCAGCTATATCAAACGTAACTGATGCTGAACCTGATAAAGGGCCTGCTGGTAGATAATCTTTATTTGACTTTATCCATGGTGCTAAATAAAGGAATGGTTCTGTAAAATAATTCTTCCACCCCAAAATCATCGAACTATGTCTTAACGAAATACTTGCAGAAGCAGAAAAATTACTTGGAGCAGGTGTTTTCAAAGTGTACACTATGACATAAAACGCCATAAAGACTGTAGTTATGCTTTAAGCCAATCATGGCGACACAGACCAGTAGATGCCCCCAAGGCTCAATGTTAGACTTTGAAAATCCCTGAGCCACTACACTTTATAATATAGACTAGACATGGACAACTGACTGCCCATCAGCTGGATGGTCTTTGCCTTTGATTATTATGGCCCTTGGATCAATTACCAATTTAAAAAACATACTGAAGAGTAAAACTACAAATTCTTACCATTTACCAGCAGGTAACTGGTACTGCTGTGTAAACATTTGTGTGTGCTATGATGGCTCACTCTTCCCTCTCTAAACCCTCCTGCATAGCATGATGTGCACCTCCACAAAATGTACCCTCGCAGCGCGTTGCACGGGCCGTAAATGCTGTGATTGGTCAGCTTTTAGTACGTTACACGTGCGCCTTCCCCTTTGATATCGAATTGTCATTTACGATAAAAGAGACTTTTTGATTGATTGTTTTGATTAGTTCCACCTCCCTTCTCTATTTAGTTGCCATTGTGCGGTCAAGGCAAAGGAAAATAACAAGCTAATAAATAGTGGACAACTGTCATAAAATACCAACCCTGGCCCCGAGAGACTCTCTGGTGCCAACAATTGTAATATATGGATGTTTCTTTCTTACCTCACTAAATAAAGCACAATAACACTCTTGCTTGTGGATGATTTGAATTAAAGAGATCGAGGCAGAGATACTTCATGCGATCTACCACTATTTATCATTATTGTCTGTCTACTTTTACTAATTAACAAAACGTATATATTTGTTTTTACTCTGTATTAATTCTAATGTGTATACAAAAAAGTCATAGTATCAAATCACAACAGTTTATAGGGTTCTCTCCACTGGTCGGGGTGTACTGGCGTCATTAAACATGTTTAAAATGTTTGACAACATTCTGACACCTATTAAATGGGTAGGTCCTTATTTCATCATATACTTCAAGGGGACCTATTATGCAAAACTTATCTTTCCTATTGGTACCTGATTTTGTACATTTAGGATCCGCATAAGTCCCGAAAATTTGGGCTGTTTTGAATTTGCCCAACTTGTGAATTTTTCCAACTAGTGACGTCAACAGATATCTCCATAGTTGTTAAAGTTTTACCCAAAGAGCTTTGCGCGACATTGTAGTCAATAAATTACCTTCTTTTTCACCATCCTCTTGTGGGGCAGACTGCCTTGTACTTGCACATGCATCCTCCGCTGTTGCCATTTCTAATAAAAAGTAGCGTATAGTTCCAACTTATATCTGTCAGTAGATTCGATATGGAAGTACTAAAAACCACAACATGGCTGACGGGGAGAAGACGCAGTCGAAGTGGACCCACGTAAATAAGACTGCCCACAAAACGGCTCATCCTAAAGAGACGGTCAGAATGCGGCTTGAAGATGGTCTGTAAAACAATCCATGCAAGATTTACAAAATGTACATGTTGTGTAGACCACAAAAAAGTGTTTTAAATCTACAAACGTTTGTAGAACAAAATCATAATATGACCACTTCAAACACATTATCTTATTTTAGCTTCTATATCTTTACTTTGTATGCTTGTTGGTGTAAACCAGAGATCACTAACTGGCAGGCTGCGGTCCGAAGCCGGACCTAGACTGTCCAATACAGACCAGGACCTGTAGTCAATGAAAACATTTTCTGTATCTGTACCTATTAATTTTTAGGTTGAAGACCCCTGGTGTAAACAGTCCCCCCACCCCATGGCTTGTTCTTGTTCTTCAGTTTGGTGCACTGTTAACTGGGAATGTATACCGAGCACAAGTATTTTTTGGTACCGGCATACTTGCCAAACCTCCCGAATTTTCCGGCAGACTCCCGAATTTCAGTGCCTCTCCCGAAAACCTCCCGGGACAACCATTCTCCCGATTTCCTTAAGGCACGGCCCTCCAGGTCCGTGCGGACCTGAGTGAGGACAGCCTGTCGTCACGTACGCTTTTCCTTCATATAAATAGCGTGCCGACCCAGTCACGTTATAACATCTACGGCTTTTGGTGGGTGCACACACAACAAGAAGGAGACGAAGAAGAAACAGTCATGGCGACGATGAGTGACAGAGAATAGAACGAGGATAGACAATTCACCCCTAAACTCACTCCTTTCCTGCAAATTAAATTTCACAGATCCTGCCTGTAATAGAGTGATCTAAGTTGCTTGTTGCCATCTCCTGGTGAATGTTGAGTATAGTGTTCTGTGGTTACTTTTTGGTTGGCCAACGGTTTACGTTGTATTGCGCACCCTGACGGCAAGTGTGGGAGTCGGTTCTAAAGTATGAAGTAAAGAGACGTAACTACATCACCTCGCCTGGTTATTGACTCCAACCCAGAATATTACAGTGCCCATACCTATGATCCTTCAAAGGCTGTGCTACTGGCTGCAAAGCATTGCACTTTCAAATACAACAATGAGTAGAGGAGTGTGTGTGTGAATGTGTAAATAAATGAACTCTGAAATTCAAGTATTTCTTTTATTTATATGTATATCCATCCATCCATCCATTTTCTACCGCTTATTCCCTTCATATATATATATAATAAAATACATATATATATATATAGCTAGAATTCACTGAAAGTCAAGTATCTATTTTATTTATATATTTATAAGAAATACTTGAATCTCCCGAATTCGGAGGTCTCAAGGTTGGCAAGTATGGGTACCGGTTCCTAATTGGGTCAGTCCAAGAGGATCGCTAAAATTTGGGACTAATGATCCGGCTAGCGGTACTTTTTTTTATCCATTTGACCATTGTAATTATGACGTTCTCATAACCATTCAGGTGCCGCTGCAAAGCATAAAAAAAGAAACGACGGAACAGCCAATCATATTCGAGCTTTTACTGCTGGTGACAAGGTGGGGGAAAGTAAACAGAATCATAGATGTATGCGTCATTATAATCAATGTCGGCTAAAAACAGAACCTTATGCGGAAAGTTTAAAAAATTGGCGTAATATGACTGAGATGCTGTTATTGAGAGGAAAAAGAGAAATCATGTTTATTTGACAAACACTCACCTCCATGAAGCTGGGCCAGCTGGCGGCCCTGCATCCTTCTCGGGCCATCTCTGTGCCTGCCTCCTTGACATGCGGCCACATCAAACTACGAAACTAACTCCAAAATACAGAGCTGAACAGTTTCCAAATGACTTCTACGTGCCAGGTGTAATGTTTATTTTACAAAATTGATGACTACTTGTCATCCAAAAGCTGTGTAAAAACATAGGGCTACTACTGCCGGTTTAGGAAGATGTGGATGCGACCACCGATCTTCATTGGTAAGTTCACGATAACTTGACAGCTTCTAATACTATAGTTGGACCACCAGTGTTGAAATAATAACTGATGCATCCTTGTGCGTGCTTTCTTTTACTTGAAAACATGTAAACTCAAATGTATTTGTACATTGTTATGTTATTGTGCTTTTTCCTTTTTAGTTCATTTATTTACTAATGTTGAACTAATGACTTGTTTATTTGATTCTTTGCTTTAAAATGGCTAGGTTAGAAATAATGTAAACAATTGTAATATTAATTGAGATCAGATGTTTTTTCCCCCATATTGCCCAGCTCTAGGATCTAATAATCAGCTTTAAATAATCACAAATAGGGAAGCAATCACAATAAAAATTAATAAAGCTAAAAAAAATGGTAATTAAAAATGCATTTTGCTCACATCGATATTTGCACAAATTACAGACAGCACCGATAAGCATACCGATGAATATCGGTATAAATAAGGAATATCGGTATCGGTATCGACAAAATCCTAACAGTATACATTCCTAGTAATAACTCACTACTTGCCAGTGAAACTGGTTTCTAATCGCATAACCGAGGTGTGTTAATCCAATTTTTAAAAAGCCCAACATGATCATTTAAGCTGTTTACAAGTGTTGTATTATCGTATTTCGAGACAAAATATTTGAGAAATCAGACTAATTTAGTGCATTGAAATGTACTGATTGAGGTTAAGACTGTCTTTATTATTTGTATATCTTAATATTAACAGTGGTTAATGTAATTTTACACTTCTGTAATGTGTGTTTTTATTAGATAAGAAATAGCGCTGTCAAAGTTAACGCGATAATACCGAGTTAACAAAAGCTTCCTTTTACATCATGTTTTTTTCTTTAATTAACATGCTGCCTGTGTGACCCTCACTCCATACTAGAGCAGTGCAAAAGCAGTGGCGTTCCGTCTGATCTTAAGTCGGAAGAACAAATAGCGAGCAGAAATGCACAAAGAAAAATTTACATTGAATGGTAAGTTTAGCTTCGAAGACCTTGCAGGTCGCTGTCTCTACAAGTTATTTCCATCCACTGTTGCTGTTAGTTGTTATTAATATGCTTGCAGAAGTGTGTAACATACAGCTTTTTTTTTTTCTAAAATTGCTTGCAAAGTTTGTGAGTCGTGAGTTGTATTTTTTGGGGATTGTTTTTTGAATGACCTGGAGCAGGTGTAGTATGTATGTATATACTGTATGTATGTATATATGTGTATATATATTTATATATAAAATACATATATATATATATATATATATATATATATATATATATATATATATATATATATATATATGAATAAGCGGTAGAAAATGGATGGATGGATGGATGGATATATATTTATATATATATATATATATATATATATATATATATATATATATATATATATATATATATATATATATACATATATAATGGGAGAAAGAGAGAGTACTAATGGACTAAATGAGACCCCATGTGGAAAATTAGTGTGTGCATGTGTTTGTGTCCATTGTGTTAAAAAAAATAAATCAAACCGCATCAATCAAACACTTTGTCAAATCCCATTATGGGTATACATGTAATTAATGTACACTCATAAAGTTAAAAACAATAAAATTATGAGTTAACTATAGACAAGATGTGATTAATTGCAATTAAATATTTTTGGATTGTTTGACAGCCCTCAAAATCTAGTAAACAAGTTATTTCAATAGTAATACATCAAGATGCTGTCATGATCCGTGGTCCGGATCATGTTTTGTTTAGTTATGTTTGGTTAGTTTTGGACTCCTTTTGTTGTTACTCGTGCACCTGTGAGTTTGTTTCGTCACCATGGTTACTTGATTTTCACCTGCCTTGCACGCGCACCTGTTGCTCATCAGAGACGCTATTTAAGCCTACCTTTGTTTGTCACTCATTCTGCCTTCGTTGTGTTTGCTCCATGCAAATTGTCACGTGAGTTTTTGAGTTCCCTGTCTTTTGCCTGTGCTAAGTTTAGCCTTAGCTTCTCGTTCGTTCGGCACGCTTTTCTTTTGCTTGTTTTCTGTTTTTTTATGAGGAATAAATCACTTCCTACCTTTACGCTGTCGTCCAGAGCCGTTCTTGCGTTGGAAGAACAAGCAAGCTGCGACCCCCACATGACAGAACGAAGGCAGCTTACGTTCTTCCGCAGACCGGCCACGACGAGGAGATGGAGACGCGCCGGCGAGGACGGAAGCCAGCCAAAAAGACTTCGTTCCGCCGCCAAAATGCGTCGCTCCCCCAAACTCCTCCTCCGGACAGCAACATTCCTCAATCAGACCAGTATTCCTCGCCGCTGAACTTTGGTAATCCAATTCAACATTTTGCCAAACAATTTTTAGATTGGGCTGCAAGCCAAATGAACTCCAACAACGTCACTCCATCCACTTTGGATGACGTCACTCCGCCCACTTCTGTTTACGTCACTAAACCGGCGCGCGGAGATGACATCACTCCGCCGGCGTCTTCAGAGGAAGTCACGGATCAGGAATTTTTTTTTTGCCTTCTGTCAGCCGTTGTCAGCCACCTCCTACAGACTTTATTTCAAAAATAAAGTATTATCAGGACATTTTGTTGAATGCTAGATTTAGTCAACCTCAGTCACCTCCGTCCCCAGTGACTCTGACTCCGCCCCTATGGACCATAGCCCCGCCCACGTCACAGACTTTGTCTTCCCTGTCTCCTCGTCACTCTCCTGTTGGAAGGAGAGATGAACATTTTGGACAATTTAAAGGGGAGAATTCTGCCCCCCTCCTAACCTCCCGCCACCCCCCCTTAAAGACTGTTCCAGACCGCAAGGAGCGCGGCTGGTATCCGCCCCTTGAGGGGGGGGCTGGGGCCGGGAGCTGTGCTGGTGGGGCTGCTCAGCTGCGCCCAGCCAGGCAGCAACCTCCATCCCGGCCGCCACCACCAGTTTTTCGACCTGCCAAGCCGCAACCTCCAGCTCGTCCTCCACCACCAATCCGTCGGCATGTCAAGCCGCAACCCCCAGCTAGACCGCCTCCGCCATGCTCATGGCTAACCTCAGCCCGGGTGGGCTTGCAGACGCCACCATCATCTCCGGTGGGCTTACAGACGCCACCATCATCTCCGGTGGGCTTGCAGACGCCACCATCATCTCCGGTGGGCTTGCAGACGCCACCATCATCTCTGGTGGGCTTGCAGACGCCACCATCATCTCCGGTGGGCTTGCAGACGCCACCATCATCTCCGGTGGGCCTGCAAACGCCACCATCTCCAGTTCCTGTTCCTCGGCTAGCACCTGCTCCAGTTCCTGTTCCTCGGCTAGCACCTGCTCCAGTTCCTGTTCCTCGGCTAGCACCTGCTCCAGTTCCTATTCCTCGGCTAGCACCTGCTCCAGTTCCTGTTCCTCGGCTAGCACCTGCTCCAGTTCCTGTTCCTCGGCTAGCACCTGCTCCAGTTCCTGTTCCTCGGCTAGCACCTGCTCCAGTTCCTGTTCCTCGGCTACCACCTGCTCCAGTTCCTGTTCCTTGGCTAGCACCTGCTCCAGTTCCTGTTCCTCGGCTAGCACCTGCTCCAGTTCCTGCACCTCGGCTAGCACCTGCTCCAGTTCCTGCACCTCGGCTGACACCTGTTCCTGCACCACGGCTAGCACCTGTTCCTGCTCCTCGGCTAGCACCTGCTCCAGTTCCTGCTCCTCGGCTAGCACCTGCTCCAGTTCCTGCACTCCGGCTAGCACCTGCTCCAGTTCCTGCACCCCGGCTAGCACCTGTACCTGCACCACGCCAAGTTTTACCGCCCGTGCCCGCACCACGCCAAGCTTTCCTGGCCGTGCCCGCACCATGCCAAGCTTCGCCGCCTGTGCCCGCACCACGCCAAGCTTCGCCGCCTGCACCTGCGTCCACGCCTGACTCGTCTGCTGCTGCATCCACGCCTGACTCGTCTGCTGTGCTGCGTCCACGCCTGACTCGTCTGCTGCTGCGTCCACGCCTGCCATGACGGCGCCGACGCGCCCACCTCCCCGTCGACCACGGATGTGGCCGCTCCCTGGTCGTCCGCCTCGCCAAGTGCGCCCACCTCCCAGTCGGCCACGGATGTGGCCGCTCCCTGGTCGTCCGCCTCGCCAAGTGCGCCCACCTCCCAGTCGGCCACGAATGTGGCCATTCCCTGGGCGCCCGCCTTGCCTGCTCCAGCGGCGTTCCACTCGCCGCCGCCACTTGACTTTGCCTCGATGGATTCGGGGACACTTGGCCTGGCAACCCACCACCAAGTCCTCCCTCCGCCCTCCCGTGACTTTTGACCCTGCTTGTTTATTTTTGTGTGTTTTCTATATGGACATCTAGGATCTGTCCTTGAGGAGGGGGTTATGTCATGATCCGTGGTCCGGATCATGTTTTGTTTAGTTATGTTTGGTTAGTTTTGGACTCCTTTTGTTGTTACTCGTGCACCTGTGAGTTTGTTTCGTCACCATGGTTACTTGATTTTCACCTGCCTTGCACGCGCACCTGTTGCTCATCAGAGATGCTATTTAAGCCTACCTTTGTTTGTCACTCATTCTGCCTTCGTTGTGTTTGCTCCATGCAAATTGTCACGTGAGTTTTTGAGTTCCCTGTCTTTTGCCTGTGCTAAGTTTAGCCTTAGCTTCCTGTGCGTTCGGCACGCTTTTCTTTTGCTTGTTTTCTGTTTTTTATGAGAAATAAATCACTTCCTACCTTTACGCAGTCGTCCGGAGCCGTTCTTGCGTTGGAAGAACAACGACCCCCACATGACAGATGCGTTTGTATAGTGCAATAGTGTGAAGCAAAATTTATATTGATGCAGTTTCAGTAAATACAAAATTATGGTCCCAGTGATACCAATAATCACTTTTTTGTGGGTCAGGGCTGCCACTAAAAGCCAGGACGGTTTGGAGGTTTTCATTTTGTGGTGAAACGTCAACATATTGTAGCAAGAGAAGAGGGGGCCATGCTAAATTCACATGATCATGACTTATGAGACAAATGACAGGGCTTGATGCTTTGGGCCTAACTTTGTGTCATCATTATTAAGCCCTGTTTAACTGATTAATACTGAAAGGCCACACCCCAAAGGCTTGTGCTCTTTAAATTGTTTAATTGTGCTCAGAGGGAAGGACTTGACCTCTTTTGAATAGAAAAGAATCTGAGCTTCATACCATTCATTCTGACACATAGATATCTGTGATCTGCATACCAAACTGATGATACAGAGTCGGTCGGTGTGTGTGTGTGTGTGTGTGCGCGTGGTAATTGGACACGTGTTGTTTTTCCTTCCAGCTTTATACTATTTGTGATGAGAAATCAAGCAGCCCTTCAGTCACTTCCAAACAAAACAACAAAAAAGACAAATTGGGAGAAAAAATACAGGAAAAACACACAAGATTGATAGAAGAATAGCTGATGTTTGATAAAGAGTATTGAGTTGAGTTCACAAACGTACATAGTAACATAGTAATACACGGTTTTCAGGGACTCCGTATTTATTTAACAATATGCGTATTATTGTGTTTACTACTGGGATGCACACTCGAATTGCAGTAGTTGAACTTCATGTCGCAAAATTTATAACAGTTGACAATTTTCACAGAAAGGCATTACGTACGAAAGAACGGGGTTGGTTGTCACACTCATAAGTCTTATGAGTGTGACAACCAACCCCAGTAGCTGTTTTTATATTGTTTTGCTTTATTTTTTATTCAAGAAAATGTTTTTAATTCATTTATCTTGTTTTATTTTATTTTATTTTTTAAAAATGACCTTATCTTCACCATACCTCAGGGGTGGGCAATTAATTTTTACCGGGGGCCGCATGAGCAACCCGAGCACTGCTGGAGGGCCACATCGACAATATTTCAATTAAATTTTGCTCAATATTATTTTTGATGTACCGTAAGATAAATAATAATAATAATAATAATTAATAGTAATAATACTTTCATTTAACCTAACTTAACTTTATACAAAAGCAGATTGCTTTTGATGGTTTTATTTTTAAACTGTCTTTCACAACACTTCCTGATGTACAATACAATGCAAAAATGTCAATTTCTGTACAGGGTTAATTTAAAGTTTATCCTGCATCCTCTTTAAAAGTCCAACATTTTTCCCCTTCAGATTTGGACAACCATCTGTTGTCACACCTGCCAGCTTGTCCCATTTCAGTCCTAACATGTCCAAACACGCATTTACCTATGTGAACAAGTCATTACCTGTGGTTGTCTCTTTAATTAATTGACTGCATGGCTGCCAGCTCCTCCGTGATTTGAAAGTCAGCAGTTATCCCACGTAAGAAGATGAGCAGCTGGGCGGTGTCACGTACATCACAGCTCTCATCCAAAGCCAGCGAAAAACAGTCAAAGTCGGCCGTTCTGTTCTTCAGCTGAAGCTCCAAGTTTCAGGTGTTGTGCCGGATAATGCACCCCCGGCGTAGAATGCACCCCCTTACGGGAGTGTTGTATCAACTAAAGCCCACACTTAAAGTTTCCACGTGCAAGATTAAATCTATTTAAAAAAGTTATTTTATAAGAAGCCAAAAGTGCAAAAACAATAATGTTCGTGTTGGAGGAGTTGTGAATGAATGAAATATGAAATCTGTGCTGCAGCCTGCAGGTGTACCTAATGTTGTGGCCCAGCAGCGACTGCATCAGCCTCTCTTGCGTGCTCTTCATCAGACAGATTCCGGTATTTTTCCTTGTGCTTCGTCATGTCGTGGCGATTCAAATTATATTCTTTAAACACAGCAACCTGTGTACCACACATTAAGCACAGGGCTTTACCTTTAATTTATGTAAGGAAATACTTGGCAGTCCATGTCTTGTTGGAAACACGGCATTCGTCATCAACTTTTCTCTTTTTAGTGTCTCATCACTTGTCGCTGTGCACCTTCACTCATAGGTTACACCCGGACATACGTCCATAAATAACACTTTTCAAAATAAAACCAGCACAGTTGTATTGCGTGCACGACATAGATGTTTTTTAAACTTTATTTTGTCATTTGTGATTGCCGCTGTTCACATTCACTCACGCGCATACGTTCACACGGAAGTAATACAAATAACGCTTTTCAAAACAAAAGCAGCACCGTTGTATTGCACACTCAGATACTTTTTTAAATTTATTTTGTAATTTATGATTGGCCTCACGCGGGCCGGACAGGGACGCACAAAGGGCCGGATGTGGCCCGCGGGCCGCAGAATGCCCAGGTCTGCCATACTTGGTTGTCCAAATTAGGCATAATAATGTGTTAATTGCACGACTGTATATATCGGTATCGGTTGATATCGGTATCGGTTGATATCGGTATCGGTAAATAAAGAGTTGGACAATATCGGAATATCGGATATTGGCAAAAAGCCATTATCGGTCATCCCTAGTAGCAATGGTAATACTGTGTAGTCAATTGTAATTACCCGATGTGGGCTGCAGAGGGCAGTGGCAGGCATGCCTTCAGTATTAAACCTAGTCTCAGTGGGCGTGAAGAACACGGAGCCGTCGTGTGTGTCGCGCTTCTGCTTATTCAGCTCGACAGTGCTATTTGCGAACATAAACAAAAGGCTGACTTGTTCAAAAACAGTCTACCGCCGTCATATCGCCGCCACTATTACAATACACTTTTTTTTAGTCTGCCAGAAAACATTTATTTGGGTAGAAATATCATAGAATAACATTACAAAACATCTGTGACAAAGCATGATAAACGATTTTTTTGTTGTTTCGTTGGTTGGCGCAGGGCTAATATTGTGAAGCCTGACGTGTGTGTGATTGGTATGAGAAAAGACTTGACATATTTTGAAGAACGTGTCCGATTAAAGTGACTTTAGACTTCCTCTCTACCATCTTTTTTTTTCTGCTGAGCTTTTGTTTCATTGTACTAAAGCAGTTCGAGTAACAATCTACATTTTATGTTAGTAGTGCACTAAACTGTAATGTAAACACGGACGTGAAGCTCCTCCTGCGGCAAAGCTCGCCAGCAGCGTTTGTTCCAATGATGTTGTCTCACGGCGGTTGAAGATAAAATTGTCTTGTCTTGACTTGTCATGACTTTGGACCTGAGGCTTGGTCCTGCTTTCCTTGTGCGTTTATGCTCGCTATTTTCCCCACTTGTGGCTCCACAGTAACTGGACGCCATCACATAGCACCACACTACGGAACGGGCCGAGGGTCAAAAAGGAGTCAAGGTGTATGCACGTTAATCACGCGTTAAAAAAACGATCGCCTTTAAAGAAACGTATAATTAACGCTTTAGTATAGAGTTAACTTTGACTGCTTTAGTATTCATACATACCTCATACAAAATGAGCTGAGAAAATTAGAATGTTATCCACATTATTCACATCCAAGTTCTGTTTGAGGCTTGCAAGACATGATCGCCTTCTTTTTTTTTAGACTATTGCTCTGTCTGCACTCTCTGTTTTTCACAACTTTGTGCAGATACAGAAGTAGTACTGGAGAGGTTTTTATCCGCTCAATTCTGACAACCGCAAAAACACTGCAAAAGTTAAGCATTTAGCTTTAGCAGAGATGCTAACAGTCACTTTCACAGACAATATATTGTTGTGCTTTCTTCTACCATTGCTGGCATTCCGGTTGTTATTGTTAGATGAAAACACTTGATATGAAGCACACTGCACCTTTTGCAAGAAAACACTTTCTACGGCAAATCTAATAATGTTTAAAGTTAAAGTACCAATGATTGTCACACACACACTAGGTGTGGTGAAATTTGTCCTCTGCATTTGACCCATCCCCTTGTTCACACCCTGGGAGGTGAGGGGAGCAGTGGGCAGCAGCGGCGCCACACCCGGGAATCATTTTTGGTGATTTAACCCCCAATTCCAACCCTTGATGCTGAGTGCCAAGCAGGGAGGTAATGGCTCCCATTTTTATAGTCTTTGGTATGACTCGGCCAGGGTTTGAACTCACACCCAGGCTTATATTTAACATGCCACAAATTAATCCTGCATAACAAACACCTCCCCCCTCCCATCCATATAACCCGCCAATACAACTCAAACACCTGCACAACACACTCAATCCCACAGCCCAAAGTACCGTTCACCTCCCCAAAGTTCATACAGCACATATATTTCCCCAAAGTCCCCAATGTTACGTATGTGACATGCACATAGCGGCACGCACGTACGGGCAAGCGATCAAATGTTTGGAAGCCACAGGTGCATGCGTACTCACGGCACCGTGTCTGCGTATCCAACTCAAAGTCATCCTGGTAAGAGTCTCTGTTGTCCCAATTCTCCACAGGCCAATGGTAAATATTGACTGTCATCTTTCGGGAATGTAAACAATGAAACACCGGCTGTGTTATCCGGCACAACAGTCAGGGGGTGCATTCTACGGCGGGGGTGCGTTATCCGGCACAACACCTGCCGCAATACACCGCTTCCCACCTACAGCTTTTTTCTTTGCTGTCTCCATTGTTCATTGAACAAATTGCAAAAGATTCACCAACACAGATGTCCAGAATACTGTGAAATTGTGCGATGAAAACAGACGACTTAATAGCTGGCCACCATGCTGTCCCAAAATGTCCTCTATAGCGCTGACGTCATCATACCGAGACGTTTTCAGCAGGATATTTTGCGCGAAATTTAAAATTGCACTTTAGTAAACTAACCCAGCCGTATTGGCATGTGTTGCAATGTTAAGATTTCATCATTGATATATAAACTATCAGACTGCGTGGTCGGTAGTAGTGGGTTTCAGTTGGCCTTTAACGTTCAAACTGGTAAACTTTGTTATTTTTTGCAAATATGAGCTCATTTAGAATTTGATGCCTGCAACATGTTTAAAAAAAACTCGCACAGGTGGCAAAAAAAAAAATTGAGAAAGTTGAGGAACGCTCATCAAACACTTATTTGGAACATCCCACAGGTGAACAGGCTAATTGGGAACAGGTGGGTGCCATGATTGGGTATAAAAGCAGCTTCCATGAAATTCTTAGTCATTCACAAACAAGGATGGGGCGAGGGTCACCACTTTGTGAACAAATGCGTGAGCAAATTGTCGAACAGTTTGAGATCAACATTTTTTCAACGAGCTATTGCAAGGAATTTAGAGATTTCACCATCTACGGTACGTAATATCATCAAAAGTTTCAGAGAATCTGGAGAAATTCAGTGACCTTGTGGTTAGAGTGTCCGCCCTGAGATCGGTAGGTCCTGAGTTCAAACCCCGGCCGAGTCATACCAAAGACTATAAAAATGGGACCCATTACCTCCCTGCTTGGCACTCAGCATCAAGGGTTGGAATTGGGGGTTAAATCACCAAAATGATTCCCGAGCGTGGCCACCACTGCTGCTCACTGCTCCCCTCACCTCCCAGGGGGTGGAACAAGGGGATGGGTCAAATGCAGAGAGTAATTTCACCACACCTAGTGTGTGTGTGACTATCAGTGGTACTTTAACTTTTTAAACTTTTAAATCACTGCACGTAAGCAACAAGGCCGAAAACCAAAATTGAATGCCCGTGACCTTCGATCCCTCAGGCGGTACTGCATCAAAAACCGACATCAGTGTGTAAAGGATATCACCACTTGGACTCAGGAACACTTCTGCAAACCACTGTCAGTAACTACAGGTTGTCGCTACATTTGTAAGTGCAAGTTAAAACTCTACTATGCAAAGCAAAAGCCATTTATCAACAACACCCAGAAACGCCGCTGGCTTCACTGGGCCCGAGCTCATCGAAGATGCAAAGTGTAAAAGTGTTCTGTGGTCTGACGAGTCCACATTTCAAATTGTTTTTGGAAACTGTGGACGTCGTGTCCTCCGGACCAAAGAAGAAAATAACCATCCGGACTGTTTAGGCGCAAAGGTCAAAAGCCAGCATCTGTGATGGTACGGGGGTGTATTAGTGCCCAAGGCATGGGTAACTTACACATCTGTGAAGGTGCCATTAATGCTTAAAGGTACATACAGGTTTTGGAGCACCATATGTTGCCATCCAAGCAACGTCTTTTTCATGGACGCCCCTGCTTATTTCAACAAGGCAATGCCGAGCCACATTCTGCACATGTTACAACAGCGTGGCTTTGTAGTAAAAGAGTGCGGGTACTAGACTGGCCTACCTGTAGTCCAGACCTGTCTCACATTGAAAATGTGTGGAGCATTATGAAGCGTAAAATACCACATTGGAGACCCCGGACTGTTGAACAACTTAAGCTGTACATCAAGCAAGAATGGGAAAGAATTCCACCTGAAAAGCTTCAAAAATGTGTCTCCTCAGTTCCCAAACGTTTACTGAGTGTTGTTAAAAGGAAAGGCCATGTAACACAGTGGTAAAAATGCCCCTTTTTTGCAATGTGTTGCTGCCATTAAATTCTAAGTTAATGATTATTTGCCCAAAAAATGTAGTTTCTTATTTCGAACATTAAATATCTTGTCTTTGCAGTCTATTCAATTGAATATAAGTTGAAAAGGATTTGCAAATCATTGTATTCTGTTTTTATTTTCGATTTACACAACGTGCCAACTTCACTGGTTTTGGGTTTTGTAGTTAGTTTAACCATTTTGTTTTCCAATGTAAAAAAGAGCAGTGAATCATTTCATATACTTAAAATTTATTCTGGCCCTCTGATTTTCATTTATCTCTTTGTTTGTTTTTGTCCGTATGGATGTGAAATTGTCTTAAATTACATTTATTATGCTCTTTAAAAAGTCTTACATTTGACTTGTTGAAACAGTTGTTGAGACAGTGAGTAATGTGTGATGTATAATAAGATACTCATATCCAATAAGAGGCAGAAAACTTCTTACTGTATTTCATGTTGAATGTGAGACAATTTTGTTTGTGTGTTTATTTGATCTGCAGTGTGAGTCAGTAAAATATGTAGTATTGAGCAGCATTCATGTTTGCACTTCATAATATTGTCATGATCCGTGGCCCGGATCATGTTTTGTTTAGTCATGTTCTGGTAGTTTTGGATGTCTTAGTTCCTGTTTTGTGCACTCCTGAGTTTGTTTTGGTCACCATGGGTACTGATTGGTTTCACCTGCCTCTGGTTAGTGTTCGGCACGTTCACCTGCTGCCGGGCACTAATCAGAGAGCTATTTATTCACATTGCTCGCCACACTCTGTCTGGCTTCATTGTTTGCTGAATGCAACAGTTACGTTGGGTAAATTCCTTGTCTTCTATGCTTCTTGATTCCTGTGCTAAGTCTCGCCTTAGCTTCCCGTGCGATCGGCACACGTCTTCTTTGTTTTCTGTCTGTTTTGATTGACTTTGTATGATTTATGGAGAATAAATCATCTCCTACCTTCACGCTTTGTCCGTCTGCATCCTAGAAGAACGACCCCGCAGTAAGATGTGACCCCCATGTGACAAATATAAGACACACCAGAGAGAAATGTATAATGAACTACAGGATGGAGATGAACACTTTTTTAAAGCTTTTATAGAAACTATCAATCAATGTTTACTTATATAGCCCGTAATCACAAGTGTCTCAAAGGGCTGCACAAGCCACAACGACATCCTCGGCTCAGATCCCACATCAGGGCAAGAAAAAACTCAACCCAGTGGGATACAATGAGAAACCTTGGAGGGGACCGCAGAGTTGTGTGCTAAATAGGAATTGTGGATACCAACATTGTGTTCCTGTCCTGACACAACAAGCGTATTCAGTTGTGAGTTAAAATAAGCTATGACAACGTTTTCATATTGTAAAAGTAGCTTTCAGAAGAAAACAATTGGAGACAGCTTTTTTAGGGACTGCAATGTCCCTTTGGGACAGAGGACCCTATTGTATTTTGTGCGTTTTATTAGGGACCGCAATGTCCCTTTGGGACAGAGGACCCTATTGAATTTGTAAGGTTTTATTAGGCACCGCAATGTCCCTTTGGGACAGAGGACCCTATTGAATTTGTAAGGTTTTATTATTAGGTACCGCAATGTCCCTTTGGGACAGAGGACCCTATTGTATTTCGTGCGTTTTATTAGGGACCGCAATGTCCCTTTGGGACAGAGGACCCTATTGAATTTGTAAGGTCTTATTAGGGACCGCAATGTCCCTTTGGGACAGAAGACCCTATTGAATTTATAAGGTTTTATTTATTATTATTCTTTATTATACCGCCGCCTCTTTGAGCTGTAATTTGACCCACTTAGCATGCTTCAAAACTCGCCATATTTGACACACACATCAGAACTGGCAAAAATTGCCATCTAATAAAAAGAAAAAACCCCAAAACTCAAAACTGCGCTCTAGCGCCCCCTAGGAAAAAACACAGACAAAACTGCTTGTAACTTCCGGTAGGATTGTTGTAGAGACATGAAACAAAAACCTCTATGTAGGTCTGACTTAGACCTAGATTTTATACACTAACATCCTTCAGCAAAAATCAACAGGAAGTTGGCAATTCCCCCTTCTAAACAAAATCTTAGTAAAAACAGTCACTTTTGCCACTTTGAGCTGTAATTTGACCCTCTTAACATGCTTCAAAACTCACCAAACTGGACACATACATCAGGACTGGCAAATATTGCGATCTAATAAAAAAATCCAACCCCAAAACTCAAAATTGCGCTCTAGCGCCCGCTAGGAAGAAAACTCAGACAAAACTGCCTGTAACTTCCAGTAGGAATGTCTTAGAGACATGAAACAAAAATCTCACTTAGGTCTCACTTAGACCTACATTTCATATATTGACAACCCCCAGCACCAAAATCAACAGGAAGTTTGCAATTCCCCCTTCAAAACAAAAGTTTTGTAAAAACCGGTCACCTTTTTTCAAACATTATCTCCTCTGAGCGTGTTAGTCGTGTCGGCTTCAAACTAGCACAGGAGAGAGATTTAACCCTTCTGATTAAAAGTTGACCAAAGAGTTTTAATTACTGCACCGGTTTGGATTTTATGTGCCGTCAAAGTCGGTCCCTTCCATGGCTGCTTGAAGCTTTAATTTAGATTTGTAAATCACTAGCTAACTAGTTGTTACACAGTCTTCGAGCTTTAATGCGAGCAAGAAATTCCATTTTGGCTTGGTGGTCATTTCTTTTGGGTTAGTTGTCACATATATTCATACATATCACATACTGTGTACCGCAGAATGGCCTAAAATGTGTTTACTGTCCATGTCCCTTGCTCATCTTGTGTTAAAAACACATGAAGGCGTGTATTTGTCAACGTATCAATGCAATTTAACTTTCAAATTAAGTTTTGCTTTCTGCTTCAAGACTTTTTTTTTTTTTTTTTTTTTCAACAAAAAAATAGCATACCTTGGAGGCGTTGGTTGTCACAGAGTGTCGGATTGTCTTTGATAGTGAATCACCTCTTTGTTACAATGAGTTGGAAAATAAAAGAGTTTCATTTTTCAAGCCAGCGCTTTAAACTTCAAGGTAATACAGGAATGATTATTGAAATATGTTTTGATGATGAGAAATTTACACTGGATTAAAAATTGTATCAACCAAACCCCGTTCTCCTTATGAGTCTCTTCCAGTCTCTCTGTATCTTTGTGTTTCAACCTCCTGTGACACTAACTCTTGGAGGCGTAATATAAGAACAATCCTGGGTTACCGGAATATTATAACACTAATATATTAAGACTTGTACACCACAAAAAAACTACAACAATAGTTGAAGAAACAATTGCTGAATCATTGACTGACAGTCAATGATTCAGCAATTGACTGTTTAAATGTCCATATGTCCAGGTCATGATGCTGCAGTGCCATTCTCTGCAATAATGTTGTGCGACACTGCCATCTGGCGGCCATGTAGGAAAAGTACATTAATTGATTCTCTGTGTATTTGGCAGGGCTGCTGGGGATGGTGGCCCACATGATGTTCACTACTGCTTTCCAGCTGACTGTCAGTCTGGGCCCAGAAGACTGGAAACCTCAGACATGGGACTACAGCTGGTCATACATGTGAGGCAACGCACTCGCATACTTTTACATATTCATATAGACTACGTACGATGTCGCGCAACTGCAGTCATGTGACCACCATATGAAAATATTCACCCTAAACAATATATTGTACATACTTAATTAAGGATGGCAGTGCAGTACAATACAGAACATTTAGGTGCATAGCAAGTAACTTTTGCCATGTGTTGGATTTGTAATATAATTATGAAGCCTACATTTTTTTTAAATAAATCCTGTTATTGAACAAAACTAAATGACACCATAACTATAGAAATATTTGATCCCCTGCTATTTTTGTGAGATATCCCTTTTACAATGTTATGAACAGTTCAGATGTACTGCAGTTTTCTAAAAACTAGGGCTGTCAACGTTAACGCATGTGATTAGTAAAAAAAAATATATATTTCGTTATCAAATTAATAAAGATACTTCACAAAAATAGGCGGCGTGCATTGCACGGGCAGTGATCACGTCAAAAGCCAGTGTGATGATAGTTAGAGCGATGTGCTCTGCGCCCTTCAAAACAAACTCAGATAAAACTGAAATAATTAGTTAGTATTGCAGCGACAAACGTTCTTATCATTGGCGCACATCAGGTTTAAAATACTATCTTAAAGTGAAACATGAATGTGAGGATGGCGCCGCGAGCATTTAAGCTACATGGACAGCAAACAGAGGACAACAAACTATGCTGGCTGAGTTGACCTAAGTTTACCACAGATCAATTAAACAATGCCTTTTCTAAATGGACAGCCTCCGCATGTAGGCCACTTAATATTTGTCAAGACCTAGCGCTGCAAGACGTTGTTCCTGTCGCTAACTAATGTTGGAGATCAGGGCTGTCAGCTGAAAAGGTAAATAAGCTTGTTTAGTAAAGCAAGTGGTTAAACTCAGGAAGAGTAAATGCAGATGTAATAGGTGCAGTATGTAAAGTTGTTTATAGTGTCTTTATCACATTATCTATTAATATACTGTTATATTATTGCAGACTTTCAAAATGAAATGTGCACTTAATTCTTATTATACTTACTGTGACCAAGTTTTGAGCAAATCAATGACTTGCAGTTCAGTAAAACATTTAAAAAAAAAACGTTTCTGTATGACATTCTCATTCTGACTACAAGATTGCATCTGTATCCAAATATTGGGGTATTTTCTTTTGCAGATGTTTTTTATGCAAGCGAAAGTAATCACTTGACAGCCCTACTAAAAGCAGAACAGAGTACAGAACATTAAAGTGCATAGCAAATAACTTTTGTCGTACATTTTTGGTATTTTGTCAATTGGATTAGCAATATAACTATGAATCTTAAAAACTCTTCAAATCCTTTTCCTGAACAAAAATAAATGACATCATAATTACACATAATTATTTGATCCCCTGCTAGTTTTGTAAGATAATCCTTTCACAACGATATGAATAGTTCGGATTTATACTGTATGATTGGTATGGTATAGCAAGACTTCTGACACATCAAATTAGTACTCAACTTTGTCAGGTCCCTTCTGCAAAAATCTGGAAGCATTATAATTAGTGTGCTTCATTAAATGATACATTAGAGAATTAGGATATCATATTAATTCTCTCTATTTATTATGCTGCTTCTTAGGGAGTTATGCAAGGTCCATTTTGAACACCCGACTTAATTGTATTTTTTGGGGCTGATCAGAAGTTAGAACTACATTATTAAAACCACTTTAAATTGTAAAAGAAAGCAAAAACATGCTCACTAGAGATGTCCGATAATATCGGCCTGCGATAAAATGTAATATCGGAAATTATCTGTATCATTTTTTTTAATTATCAGTATCTTTTTTTTATTTTTATTTTTTATTAAATCAACATAAAAAACACAAGATACACTTACAATTAGTGCACCAACCCAACAAACCTCCCTCCCCCATTTACACTCATTCACACTCATTCACACAAAATGGTTGTTTCTTTCTGTTATTAATATTCTGGTTCCTACATTATATATCACTATAGATCAATACAGTCTGCAAGGGATACAGTCCGTAAGCACACATGATTGTGCGTGCTGCTGGTCCACTAATAGTACTAACCTTTAACAGTTAATTTTACTCATTTTCATTAATTTATAGTTTCTATGTAACTGTTTTTATATTGTTTTACTTTCTTTTTTATTCAAGAAAATGTTTTTAATTTATTTATCTTATTTTATAAATTTTTTTTAAAACTACCTTATCTTCACCATACCTGGTTGTCCAAATTAGGCATAATAATGTGTTAATTCCATGACTGCATATATCGGTTGATATCAGTATCGGTTGATATCGGTATCGGTAATTAAAGAGTTGGACAATATCGGAATATCGGATATCGGCAAAAAGCCATTATCGGACATCCCTAATGCTCACCAATATCTGGACTATAAAGTTGTATTGTTACGTTTAAATTCTCCTTAGATTAGCATGGAGTTCTTTCACGGCGTGCATGGCGTCCTCCGTCACCACCATCAACCGCTACACCAAAACCATCCTGGAGTTCAAGCACAAGCGAAGGAACATTGAGAAGAACCTAAAGATCAAGCAGAACCTCTTGGAGTTGGACGCGCCGGAGCAGATGTGGGACATGTATATCAGCTCTGTGCCAAGTACTGCAGAGGAGCTGCTGGACCTCTCGTCCAACGACCACAAACTCTCCAACACCTCCATCTTCTTGGACCTCAACGACCTGCCCGACCCACAAGGAGAGGAGTACTGCTAGAGGAGCTCTGAAAACATCACCTTTTCAATTTGTTTTTTATTTTTTATTATTTACCAATATTCTTGGCCAAACAGAACATGCATGTGTAGCTGTACATGGAAACCTTCAAAGTGGAACGCTTTAAAAGTTGCGCAATAGTCGTGGGACTTCAGTTCAGTGAGCATTTTCAAGGATAATTAATTATAATTAATTACAATCCGTTTCTTGGGTTTTTTTATGTCACTATAGAAAGGTAACTTTGATGGCAAAGTATGATGAAAACCATAGAATTGAAAATACACAAGAGGAAAGGGTTTAGCTGTCCAATTCTACACAAGAATTGGACACTGCAATGTGAAGCTTTACCACATTTAAAATACTGTAATTTACTGTAACATCACAACAAATGACTGAAATTAGGATACCTTTTTTTTTCTCCGCAACTAACTGTTATTTCACATTGTAACTGTCACTGTAACCAAACTCCTCTGTAATATCACAACAAATTACTGTAAATTCAAACTGATTTGTTTACTAATGGGTTCTGAAGACTAAGTTGCACAATCTTGTAGAGTAAGTGGCGGTATGCCATACTTGCCAACCCTCCCGGATTTTCCGGGAGACTCCCGAAATTCAGCGCCTCTCCCGAAAACCTCCGGGGACAAATTTTCTCCCGAAAATCTCCCGAAATTCAGGCGGAGCTGGAGGCCACGCCCCCTCCAGCTCCATGCGGACCTGAGTGACGTGTCGACAGCCTGTTTTCACGTCCGCTTTCCCACAATATAAACAGCGTGCCTGCCCAATCACGTTATAACTGTAGAATGATCGAAGGCGAGTTCTTGGTTTCTTATGTGGGTTTATTGTTAGGCAGTTTCATTAACGTCCACCTAGCGCGGTAACAACACACAACAACAGCAGTCACGTTTTCGTCTACCGTAAAGCAGTTCGTCTGCCGTAAACAGCAATGTTGTGACACTCTTAAACAGGACAATACTGCCATCTACTGTACATGCATATGTGACAATAACATCTACGGCTTTTAGAGAGTGCACACAACAAGGAGACGAAGCAGAAGAACGAGGAAGATACAGCCATGGCGACGCCGACGACGAGTAAGATGAAGAAATACGCTTGTAAGTTCCAAGCCGCAGCTGTGATTGGACCTGGATAGCCTCCGGGAAGAAGTAGTGGACTACCAAGTGCTTGGCAGTGAAGATCTTCCTCAGGAAGCAAAGATTGACCGGTTTTGGGCCATGCTAGGGAGAGATTGAAGATTCCAGACTCTTGTGTATTTGATGAAAGCACTTTAATGCGTGCCACACAGCAATGCATCATCAGAGAGGGTGTTCAGCATGGTTAGAAAAATAGTGACAGAGAATAGAACAAGGATGGACAATTCAACCCTTAACTCAACAATGAGTAGATGAGTGTTATGTGTGTGTATATGTGTAAATAAATGAACACTGAAATTCAAGTATTTATTTTATATATATATATATATGTATATATATATATATATATATATATATATATAGCAGGGGATATAAATTAATATATATATATATATATATATATATATAGCTAGAATTCACTGAAAGTCAAGTATTTCTTATATACTGTATATATATACACATATATATATATATATATATATATATATATATATATATATATATATATATATATATATATATATATATATATATATATATATATATATGTGAAATACTTGACTTGGTGAATTCTAGCTGTAAATATACTCCTCCCCTCTTAGCCACGCCCCCGAGGATTCCAGGTCCGATCCCCGCTTCCGCCATCCTAGTCACTGCCGTTGTGTCCTTGGGCAAGACACTTTACCCACCCGCTCCCAGTGCCACCCACACTGGTTTAAATGTAACTTAGATATTGGGTTTCACTATGTAAAGCGCTTTGAGTCACTCGAGAAAAAGCGCTATATAAATATAATTCACTACACTTCACTGTGACAGTAAAGTAATTAGTAGCCGGTAATTTGCTGTGAATTTCCAATGAACATTTTTAGTGTACATAATACAGCAATACCTATAAAAGACCGCTAGGTGGCAGTATTGCTCTGCAAAACCTTGTGGTCTACATAACATGTACGTCAAAATGTTGCATAGATTATGTTTAACAGATTATCTTTAAGTCCCTTTCTGACAGTCTCTTCAGGATACGCCGTTTTGTGGGCGGTCTTATTTACGTGCCTCCACTTCGACAGCGTCTTCACTCCGTCATCTTTGTTGTACCGGTAGTTTTTAGCGCTTCCATAGCGAGTCTACTGACATATATAAGTGAGAAGTGTACACGCTACTTTATATTGGAATTGGCAACAGCGGAGGATGAATGTCCCACAACAATTAGGAGGTTAGAGAAATAGAAGGAGCTTATTGATGACCGCGTCAGCGTGGACTGCAAAAGCTGACGCACAAATTTTCTGACTTATGCAGATCCCAAAGGCAAATCAGCAAGTACCAATAGGTAAGAAAAGTTGTTTTTGCATAACATTGCGGCACAAAACGCCAGATTGTAAGTCTAATATGTTTATTATCGATACCATTTTGGGGTCCTTTTACACACACCGTAATAATACCCGTATGTTGAAGTACAGCACGACTGACTACGGTGTCGTGTGTAATGTTCTGTATTCTCAATGAAACATCAAAGTTTTGGGCTTGCTTGTGTCATCTTGCAGTCCACATGTAGCTCTTGTGTGTGACTGCCATCTACCGGTCACCATGTACCAAATAAAATTGCTTCAAGGTCGGCAAACCCAACCAAAAATGAATGCGTACATAAGGCGCACCGAATACTAAGGCGCACTGTCGATTTTTGAGAAAATGAAAGGATTTTAAGTGTGCCTTACTGTTCGAAATTTTATCAATTTATTTATCCTTAATTTATTCAGGGTAAGACAATTAGGAACACATTTTCATTTGCAATGCTGACCTGGCAAAGAGGCAGCATTTACATGTTAGAGATGTTGGAGTGTGATGATAAGTTATCATCGTCTCTCATTTACCAACAAAAATGACCACTTAAATTGCTTTCAACATTTTACAAATGTTCTTAACATGCAGAGTAAATGTGTTGGAACATACATGAATGTTTAAGATGGACAAACACTTTCAATCAATCAATCAAAGTTTATTTATGTAGCCCTTAATTACAAATGCCTCAAAGGGATACACAAACAACAACGACATCCCACATCAGGGCAAGAAAATACTCAATCTAATGGGAACAACGAGAAACCTTGGAAGGGGACCGGTGCAATGGATGCTGAGTGGATAGAGTTAATAACGTGGGAGTCCAGTCCATAGTGGGGCCAGCAGGGGATCTTCTTGCATGTAGACATGTCGGGGCGCAGAGACGTCACCAACTGATGCAAAGAGGAGTGGTCCACCTCGGGTCCCGACTTGGAACAGCTAGCACGTCCTTCGTCAAAACTGATCCGTGGCCACCTAATAACCACTCCACGCAGGAGAGGGAGGCAGAGCAGAAGAAAGAGACGGCAGATCAACTGGTCTAAAAGGGGTCTATTTTATAGGCTAGAGTATACAAATTAGTTTTAAGATGGGACTTAAATGCTTCTACTGAGGCAGCATCTCTAACTGTTACCGGGAGGGCATTCCATAGTACTGGAGCCCGAAAATAGAAAACGCTCTATAGCCCGCAGACTTTTTTTGGGCTCTGGGAATCACGAATAAGCCGGAGTTCTTTGAACGCAGATTTCTTGCCGGGACATATGGTACAATACAATCGGCAAGATAGGCTGGAGCTAGACCGTGTAGTATTTTATACGTAAGTAGTAAAACCTTAAAGTCACATCTTAAGTGCACAGGAAGCCAGTGCAGGTGAGCCAGTATAGGCGTAATATGATCAAACTTTCTTGTTCTTGTCAAAAGTCTAGCAGCCGCATTTTGTACCAACTGTAATCTTTTAATGCTAGACATAGGGAGACCCGAAAATAATACGTTACAATAGTCGAGACGAGACGTAACGAACGCATGAATAATGATCTCAGCGTCGCTAGTGGACAAAATGGAACACATTTTTGCGATATTACGGAGATGAAAGAAGGCCGTTTTAGTAACACTCTTAATGTGTGACTCAAACGAGAGAGTTGGGTCGAAGATAATACCCAGATTCTTTACAAAGTCGCCTTGTGTAATTGTTTGGTTGTCAAATGTTAAGGTGGTATTATTAAATAGGTGTCAGTGTCTAGCAGGACCGATAATCAACATTTCTGTTTTCTTAGCGTTAAGATGCAAAAAGTTGCTGGACATCTATTGTTTAATTCATTTAGACAAGCCTCCAGCTGACTACAATCCGGTGTGTTGGTAAAACCTACACTAAGAATGTCTGGAACTTGTAATCAATAGAGCAAATGGGACAATAGGGAAGACTTTGGTGGTGTTTTATTCTGTGTATATACAATTAATTGTTACTATTAATTACAACAGTACATGTGACAATGAGTTTGTTCTTTTACTGCCATTCAGTAACTACTTTTATGTCTGTGTGGTATAAAACGACTAAAACATCAACACAGTAATGTTTTGTCCATTTTTTCTTGAAATACTGTGCATTTTACAATGAACACTTAAAACAGCGATAACAAATTCATAAAATTACAAGTTGAGTCAATGTTATTGATAAAGTAGGTCTCCAAGCATCACAACTTTTGCCGCAACTTTCTGAAAAAGATGCTACGAATTCAGGCTTTTTAGGCCACCACAGTCCTAAAGAAACCCCTGCGAAATTTGGACATACTAATTTTACTGTTTATTATTTGAGATATCGCTAGCATGTCTGTGATTTCATGTACTTTCATATTGGAATCCATGAACCCACAGAAGCTAATACAAGGAATAACAGAAGAAATTAACACATTAAAGATAGTTTGACAAAAACAGACTGTGAATCTCAATTAAACTAAAATAATGCTATTTGGTAACAGTAGAAGAGAAAGTCAGACACAAATACAAATAGACGGAATATACATTGAAAGGGTAAAATAAATGCCATTTCTAGGCGTAATAATTGATGATGAAATGAACTGGAAATCTCATATAAAAATATACAACTTAATGTGGCAAGAAACACGTCAATAATGAATAAAGCTAAATATGTATTGGACCAAAACAATCACTCCATATTCTCTACTGCTCGCTAGTGTTACCATATCTGAGTTATTGTGCAGAAATATGGGGAAATAATTACAAAAGTAAGAGTGTTATAAACAATTTCAATTAGAAATACATAATGTTGTCATGATCCGTGGCCCGGATCATGTTTTTGTGTTTTCTGTTAGTTTTGGACTCCTTTAGTTCTTTTTTGTGCACCTGTGAGTTTGTTTTGGTTGCCATGGTTACTCATTGTGTTCACCTGTCTCTAATTAGTGCTCACCCGCTCACCTGCTCCCCGAACACTAATCAGAGGCATTATTTAAGTTTGCCTTGGCCAGTCAGTCGGCCTGGCCTCATTGTTTGATTCATGCCGTATCCACGTAGGTCGTGTTTGTTTCACGCCACAGTTTCGTGTTTGTTCCACGCCATAGTTTATGTTTGTTTACCTCATGCCCTGCCAAAGATTTCTTGAGAAGATTAAAATCATCTCCTACCTCACGCTGTCGTCCGGAGTTGTCCGTTCTGCATTCCCGGGAGCCGCTAATCCCCTTTTGACAAATGTATATGGATATAACATTAAATGTGACACTATGTGCCGCTTTTTTTTCTTTCTTTTTTTGTTGCAAATTCTTTCTTATGTCTATACAGCTCTTTGGCCAACTGGGGTTGTTTTTAATCAAAAGAGCACTGAGTATCACAAACCATGATTTTTAGGTTTAAACGTACCTATTCACTTTCTTTTAAATTCGCGGGGCTCACCTCCTTCTGACGGCCATCCATCCAAAACCAAACATTGCAGGTAAAAACTTTTTTGAGCCAAGGATAAAGTAGGCAAGTGTGTGAACAGAATGAGATATCAAGCATCGAGCCAGGTGAAAGTATGGAAGAGCTACAAGAAGAGGTTATCTCGCTGAATTCTGATGTTTTCCGAGAAAAGCCCCATTGTAAAGGTGGTGTACTTATTCAATGGGCCCGTAGGATTATTTTTCTTGAACAGTGTCGCCATGGTTACTCGAAATGTTCCAAATATGAAGCCGGCGTCGCCACCATCGAGACATTTCCGATAATGTAAGATATGTGGTTAGAGTGTCCGCCCTGAGATTGGTAGGTTGTGATTTCAAACCCCGGCTGAGTCATACCAAAGACTATAAAAATGGGACCCATTACCTCCCTGCTTGGCACTCAGCATCAAGAGTTGGAATTGGGGGTTAAATCACCAAAAATGATTCCCGGGCGCGGCCACCGCTGCTGCCCACTACTCCCCTCACCTCCCAGGGGGTGATCAAGGGTGATGGGTTAAATGCAGAGAATAATTTCGCCACACCTAGTGTGTGTGTGACAATCATTGGTACTAAAAAAAAAAATATGTACGGGTTTGTTTGTTGTGCCGTATTAATTATGACAGTTTAGAATGGAATAACTTGAATAAAAGTTGAAGTGTGACCAATAGCGTGGTAACTTTCTTAAATGTCACCATGTTCAGTTCAGTTTCAGTTTATTTGGAACATGCATGTGATACAATGTAATGCATCACACAAATGTTTCTGTAGAAAGTTCTATTTTATGGCATGGGCAACTGCAGCATGGTGTGTCTTGGTGTACAAATGATGGTTGCACTTTATGTTTAGTCTCCTTTTGGTTACATTTTGTGTACAATAGTAAGCATTTTGTGACAAATTAAAAGTTTAAGGTGTTTTTATCAATGTGGCCGCCAGATGGCAGTGCATTCATAGCCTTTGTCTTTTCCTACTTCATACTCACATATAAGCATAGACTGCGTGGACACCCATTGCCAAATGGTGCTTGTTAACTTATATATTATTCCTAATGTTTATTATTTCATTTATGCAAGAGAGCAACTCACTGTAATTAACCCAAAATAAGGCACTGTGCAGTGTTACATTTGTGCAGCAATTTGGACTCACATTTATTGGTCTAGTCCAGTGGTTCTTAACCTGGGTTCGATGGAACCCTAGGGGTTCGGTGAGTCGGGCTCAGGGTTTCGGCGGAGGTCAAAATACACCCGACTCTTCGTGTAAATAAAAACTTCTCCCTATCGGCGTATTACGGATACGACAACAGCAGAAGTCAGACTGATTTGCAGGTCTGTAATTTGTTGTGAGTTTATGCACTGTGTTGGTTTTGTTCTTTGAACAAGGTGATGTTCATGCACGGTTCATTTTGTGCACCAGTAATATAACATGGTAACACTTCAGTATGGGGAACATATTCACCATTAATTAGTTGCTTATTAACATGCAAATTAGTAACATATTGGCTCTTAGCTAGTCATTATTAAGTACTTATTAATGCCTTATTATAACCCTAACCCTCCAACCCCGGCTCTAACCCTCTAACCCTAACCAAATAACTCTAAATTAAGTCATACTAAAGTTTTATCAAAAACATATAACTTTGTCTTGAATTTGAAAAAAAAAAAAACACTTTATTTTTCACTAAAGAAGGTTTCGGTGAATGCGCATATGAAACTGGTGGGGTTCGGTACCTCCAAAAAGGTTAAGAACCACTGGTCTAGTCCAAAGTCAAGGCCCGCGTTCTAATATTAGAACCGGCCCGCAGGCCACAGCCGCCTGCTGCTGTTTTGCACGCAGCAATACTCCATCACTGTTGGTGCTAGGAATTTTCAAAATTCATAAAAAAGGGGGTCCCACAGTACATTTTTGGGGTCCCACTTTTTTGTAACTGTTAGCATGTTAACTTTTGCATGCTAGCACGTGACCATAAGAGGAAATACCAAAATGCACTATTTGATGGTGTAAACATACAAAATGAGCTAAAAAGCTAGCATAAACTTTAACATGCTAAGTATGTTCTATCTCACATTCTATGTTGTGTTTTGGAAAAAGGTTGTCATAAACGTTACTTAATTCATAAAAAAAAATAATACCAAAGAAAACAAATGTTTATGCATATGTAAATTTATTTAGTTATAAACATTCATTCACTTTCTACTTTCCTTCATTAATCTAAACCAGGGGTGCTCATTACGTCGATCGCGAGCTACCGGTCGATCGTGGAGGGTGTGTCAGTCGATCACCAGCCAGGCATTAATAAAGTAGTCCTAACAATGAGCAATCATAAATCTTCACTAGGACGTCACTTTCGTCACTTGATTGACATTCACGGCACCCGAGGGTCTTCTGAGATGACGCTGGCTGCTGCCAGCTCATTAAAATTACGACAGGAAGGCGAGAAACAGACTCTGGCGCCGTACCTGTCGTCAAAACTCCAAAGACCGACTGCACAGTTGCACAATAAAAGCGCTGCTTCATCCTGCCTGCGCTAACAAAATAAGAGTCTCAGAAAGCTGGCGTGCACAAGCTAGCAAGCTACGGAGTTTGCCAACAATGTATTTCTTGTAAAGTGTATACAAAGGAGTACGGAAGCTGGATAAATAAGATTGCAAAATACCAACCACTTTTGGACAGAAAGGAGGACTTTTTTTCTCCTCCAAGGACTTTTTTTCTCCTCCATTCGAAAATGCGGACCTTATCAGCACCACTGTCTGATTCCAATCAATGCAAATCATCACAATCAGGTAATACACCAACTTATATTCTTGTCTTCATGAAAGAAAGGAATCTATTGTTACGGCTCAGGCTCCTGCCAACGCCGCTCATCCGTCTGCGCACCTCGGGACACGCCCACGGGTGCGCACATCCAGGGACGCGCCGCGCGCGTCTCCGCCCTGCTGCAGCCACCAGCTGCAATCACTCGCTGGCAATCTGCACACCTGCGACTGATCAGAGCGAGATCAATAAAGGACCAGTGGACCCAAGGATCGTCGCGGGAACTTAGTTTTTCTCATGGTGTACCGTAAGCCTTATGCGCTCTTACTGTGTTGTTTTTCCCTCCGTGATTCTGACGTCTGTTGCTTTTCCGCAGTGCCTTCCCGAGTCTTCCCTCCTCGAGATCTCCCGTTGTTTCCCCGGTGTTTTGGACTGCCTTCTTCGTTTCCCGACTCCTCACTCGCCCCTGGACTCTGACGTCTCTCTCTGCCCCACGGACCCCTCGCTGAACTTGGACCCCTTTTGCCTTGCCCTCTTTGGACTTGTCTGCCTTTTCTCATCAACACTTGGTAAAACACTTCAGATATCTACACACATAGTCTTACACTACACACACACTCTTGTATTTTAGTCACACACTCTATTTCTATAGTTTAGTTGTAAATGTTTATTATTATATATATTTATTATATATAATAAATTATTGTATATACTGCCCCCTGGTGTCTGAGCCGTCACCTCTCTCAGTAAACACAACAGTAAGTTCCCGCCAAAATTATTAAAGGACCTGACGGCACAGTTCCTTAGCCCCTCCCCAGTGACTTTAGTTCCGCCCCTGTGAATTTTTTTTTTTTTTTTCTGCCTCTTGCCCCATTCACCATGTCTCTTTCTTTTTTTCGCTTCAAACCAGAAGATTTGTCTTGTCCTGCCGAGCAGTCTTGGAAAGGCATGTTCAGTAGCGAGATAAGCAAGGAGGAATTTTCTCGCCGCCTGGACACCCTCTTTCCACCCTCAGTGTCTGTTCCTCAGTGTACTGGAAGCGTCTGGAATCCGCCTTTGGAGGGGGGGAATGGTACCGACAGCCGTGCTGGTGAGGTAGCACAGCTGCGGCCAGCAAGACCGCTACCATCTATCTTTCAGTTTGCCTGGCCGCACCCACCAACCACGCTACCAGCACTTGTCCCCGAGCTAGCGTCCGAGCTAGCACTTGTCCCCGAGCTATCGTCCGAGCTAGCACTTGTCCCCGAGCTAGCGTCCGAGCTAGCACCTGTCCCCCGGCTAGCGTCCGAGCTAGCACCTGTCCCTCGGCTAGCGTCCGAGCTAGCACCTGTCCCTCGGCTAGCGTCCGAGCTAGCACCTGTCCCTCGGCTAGCGTCCGAGCTAGCACCTGTCCCTCGGCTAGCGTCCGAGCTAGCACCTGTCCCTCGGCTAGCGTCCGAGCTAGCACCTGCCCCTCGGCTAGCGTCCGAGCTAGCACCTGCCCCTCGGCTAGCGTCCGAGCTAGCACCTGCCCCTCGGCTAGCGTCCGAGCTAGCACCTGCCCCTCGGCTAGCGTCCGAGCTAGCACCTGCCCCTCGGCTAGCGTCCGAGCTAGCACCAGCCCCTCGGCTAGCGTCCGATCTAGCGCCTGTCCCTCGGCTAGCGTCCGAGCTAGCGCCTGTCCCTCGGCTAGCGTCCGAGCTAGCGCCTGTCCCTCGGCTAGCGTCCGAGCTAGCGCCTGTCCCTCGGCTAGCGTCCGAGCTAGCGCCTGTCCCTCGGCTAGCGTCCGAGCTAGCGCCTGTCCCTCGGCTAGCGTCCGAGCTAGCGCCTGTCCCTCGGCTAGCGTCCGGGCTAGCGCCTGTCCCTCGGCTAGCGTCCGGGCTAGCGCCTGTCCCTCGGCTAGCGTCCGAGCTAGCGCCTGTCCCTCGGCTAGCGTCCGAGCTAGCGCCTGTCCCTCGGCTAGCGTCCGAGCTAGCGCCTGTCCCTCGGCTAGCGTCCGAGCTAGCGCCTGTCCCTCGGCTAGCGTCCGAGCTAGCGCCTGTCCCTCGGCTAGCGTCCGAGCTAGCGCCTGTCCCTCGGCTAGCGTCCGAGCTAGCGCCTGTCCCTCGGCTAGCGTCCGAGCTAGCGCCTGTCCCTCGGCTAGCGTCCGAGCTAGCGCCTGTCCCTCGGCTAGCGTCCGAGCTAGCGCCTGTCCCTCGGCTAGCGTCCGAGCTAGCGCCTGTCCCTCGGCTAGCGTCCGAGCTAGCGCCTGCCCCTCGGCTAGCGTCCGAGCTAGCGCCTGCCCCTCGGCTAGCGTCCGAGCTAGCGCCTGCCCCTCGGCTAGCGTCCGAGCTAGCGCCTGCCCCTCGGCTAGCGTCCGAGCTAGCGCCAGCCCCTCGGCTAGCGTCCGAGCTAGCGCCAGCCCCTCGGCTAGCGTCCGAGCTAGCGCCAGCCCCTCGGCTAGCGTCCGAGCTAGCGCCAGCCCCTCGGCTAGTCTCCGAGCTAGCACCAGTCCCCAGGCTGGCCCCCACGTCTCCACCAGCTCCCAGGCTGGCCTCGACCTCAGCACCTCGGCCTGCTCCGCCGACTCCAGCACCTCGGCCTGCTCCGCCGACTTCAGCACCTCGGCCAGCTCCTCAGCTGCCCTCCTCGTCTCCGGCTTTGACGTCCGCTGCTTCCACGCCTTTGACGTCTGCCGCTTCCCCGGCGCCGATGACGTCTGCCGCTTCCCCGGCGCCGATGACGTCTGCCGCTTCCACGCCGCCGATGACGTCTGCCGCTTCCACGCCGCCGATGACGTCTTCCTCCACGCCTGCCTCGCCGATGACGTCTTCCTCCACGCCTGCCTCGCCGATGACGTCTTCCTCCACACCGCCGCCGATGTCATATCCTCGTTTCCGGCGAGACGCACCATGGCGCCAATCACGTCCGCCTTCCCGACGGCCAAGATGGTGGCCGTCCCTTGGTCGCCCGCCTCGCCGGCTTCAGCGGCGTTCTTCTCGCCGCCGCCATCAGACTCGTCCTCGGTGGATTCGGGGACACTGGGGCCGGCGACCCACCACCAGTTCTCCCCTCCACCCTCCCTTGTTTCGTGAGTATGTTGGACATCTGGAATCTGTCCATAGGGGGGGGATACTGTTACGGCTCAGGCTCCTGCCAACGCCGCTCATCCGTCTGCGCACCTCGGGACACGCCCACGGGTGCGCACATCCAGGGACGCGCCGCGCGCGTCTCCGCCCTGCTGCAGCCACCAGCTGCAATCACTCGCTGGCAATCTGCACACCTGCGACTGATCAGAGCGAGATCAATAAAGGACCAGTGGACCCAAGGATCGTCGCGGGAACTTAGTTTTTCTCATGGTGTACCGTAAGCCTTATGCGCTCTTACTGTGTTGTTTTTCCCTCCGTGATTCTGACGTCTGTTGCTTTTCCGCAGTGCCTTCCCGAGTCTTCCCTCCTCGAGATCTCCCGTTGTTTCCCCGGTGTTTTGGACTGCCTTCTTCGTTTCCCGACTCCTCACTCGCCCCTGGACTCTGACGTCTCTCTCTGCCCCACGGACCCCTCGCTGAACTTGGACCCCTTTTGCCTTGCCCTCTTTGGACTTGTCTGCCTTTTCTCATCAACACTTGGTAAAACACTTCAGATATCTACACACATAGTCTTACACTACACACACACTCTTGTATTTTAGTCACACACTCTATTTCTATAGTTTAGTTGTAAATGTTTATTATTATATATATTTATTATATATAATAAATTATTGTATATACTGCCCCCTGGTGTCTGAGCCGTCACCTCTCTCAGTAAACACAACATCTATATGTGTTAAACATGCTTGTATTATCTTTAAACACTTTTAACTTATTAACAATATTAACTATATGTGTTAAACATGCTTGTATTATCATTAAACACCTTTAACTTGTTAACAATATTAACTATATGTGTTAAACATGCTTGTATTATCTTTAAACACCGTTAACTTGTTAACAATATTAATTATATGTGTTAAACATGCTTGTATTATCTTTAAACAACTTTAACTTATTACCAATATTAACTATAAGTGTTAAACATGCTTGTATTATCTTTAAACACCTTTAATTTATTAACAATATTAACTATATGTGTTAAACATACTTGCATTATCACTAAACATCTTTAACTTGTTAACAATATTAACTATATGTATTAAACATACTTGTATTTTCATTAAACACCTTTAATATATTAACTATATGTGTTAAACATGCTTGCATTATCATTAAACACCTTTAACTTGTTAACAAAAACATATGTTTCATAAATAAGTAGATATAAATTGTATATATGAATGAGGTAGATCCCCACGACTTGATCAATTGAAAAGTAGCTCGCCTGCAGAAAAAGTGTGAGCACCCCTGATCTAAACTTTACCGCTGCCGGTAGTTTTTTCTATATTTTTATTGAAATATTTTCAGAATGTGTTTGTTCTATTTTTGGCCAAAGTAAGACAAATAAAACAATCTTAAGTTGCCTTCATTTTTTAGTTTTAATGCCATGATTTTAATAGTCCGGCCCGAGTGTGCACAGATTTTCCTCCATGCAGCCCCTGCGCTAAAATGAGTTTGACTCCTCTGGTCTAGTCTTTTTAATTTTTACATTTTCCTGAGGGAACTCTCCTGAAGGAATCAATAAAGTACTATCAATCTATCTATCTATCTATCTAGTCCAAACGTTGCAAATGACAAGTATTTTGTAGAGTTGAAAGAAACAGGACAGTTTATTTTGCTTGAAAATACTTTTATTTTTGTTTTCAAAACTAGTGCAAATACATGCAAAAAGAAAACCCTGTAAGCAGGCCTCCCAAAGCCTGAAAGCGGCCACCGTCCAGAGAAATACTTGATGCTTGATCCCGTGTGGTTCTGAACGCCGCGTTACACCATTTGACCTTCTGGTTGACTGAAATGTGCGGAGCCAGGCCCCGGCAGACACGTAGAGTCCAGCAACGTGTGCTAAGGGCCAAGTGATACACACCACTTACGAACACCTACATCCATTTAGCCACATTCATTATTGACGAATACAAAACCACTCAGTCAAATCTGAGCTCATTTAAAGATTCTCTCTGCCGTTGGCCACATAAAAGATTCATCCCTTTTTCGGGAACAATACTTGGGGAACGTCACTCACGGCCGACGCATTGATTAACTTAGAGAGGAGGAAGAAACTAATAGGTGGAAATGAACTGAAATGAATGTGCGTTTCTCTGGATCATTTGATTCTACTACTGTAAAAGCCAGTAGGGCCTGATCTACTGAGAGCCAAGAACTAAATTGCGTGTACTATTAGTGTGATGCGGGTGAGATACTAAGACTTCATGCACAATTGACAACAAGTGCAAACATGGTGCAGACCACCCTATTTATCATATGTCCTACGCTTTGAACCCTGCGGCTTACAAAACGATGCGGCTGATTGATGGATTTTTCTTCGATAACGACCGTAATGTGTTGTGTTTATTAATAAATAGTTTTCTTAAAACACCCACAGAGACATTGAAATGGTGTGTTATTGTTTGTGCTATGGTGCCATCCTTTGGACAAGTTCGCTCACTGCACTTACTACGCTCACTACAGTATTTCCTTCTGTTTCTTGCCTTGAACCGGAAGTGTCTTTCCGTCTACTTGTCTTCCATAGCATTTTTACTCGTGTGGTTTTTCATTCATCACTCCAAGCAACGATTGTACGTTTTATAATATAGCTAAAACAAATTCATACTTATTAAACCGTCACATGTTTATAATAGTATTTTCATGAATATTTGTATGTGCTATTGTTAAGTAATTAAGCTTGCGTTGTTAGCTGATATGCAAACACGTTTGCAAGCGTCTTTGTTAGTATTATTAACTTACGATGACATTTTTTTTGTATTGTTTCAGCTTCCAATTCTTCAGTTAATTCACCAAAACATTATTGTGGAGTTATTGAGTCTGTTTAAATGATTGGAGAGCTAGCTTCAGTAGCGAGTGGATCCATAATGATGACTTCTATTTTGTTTGATCATCCATTTTACTGCTGCGTTACAGGTACAGTTTAGAAAGAATTAAGGTACCGTATTTTTCAGAGTATAAGTCGCTCTGGAGTATAAGTCGCACCGGCCGAAAATGCATAATAAAGAAGGAAAAAAACATATATAAGTCGCACTGGAGTATAAGTCGCATTTTTTGGGGACATTTATTTGATAAAACCCAACACCAAGAATAGACATTTGAAAGGCAATTTAAAATAAATAAAGAATAGTGAACAACAGGCTGAATAAGTGTACGTTATATGACGCATAAATAACCAACTGAGAACGTGCCTGGTATAGAACATGCTATACATTTACCAAACAATCTGTCACTCCTAATCGCTAAATCCCATGAAATCTTATACGTCTAGTCTCTTACGTGAATGAGCTAAATAATATTATTTGATATTTTACGGTAATGTGTTAATAATTTCACACATAAGTCGCTCCTGAGTATAAGTCGCACCCCCGGCCAAACTATGAAAAAAACTGCGACTTATAGTCCGAAAAATAGGGTATGTAAATAAACATTTACAAAATCTTCTGTGTAAATAACTCATATCATAACATTAATATCTGTGACTTATAGCCCGGTGCGGCTAACATATGGAAACATATATTTTTCTACTGAAATTTTATTGGGTGCACCATATATAATGGTGCACTCTATTGTCCGGAAAATTCGGTAAAAAAAGATTTTGGGTGTACTACCTGCTGTCTCCATGGAGACACTCATTTCCCTCAATATTCATGGCATTATATGGCCAACCTGTGCTGTTTTGTTATGTTGTTGAACATGCAGCACACAAATATAATGTGCGTCTCCTTTTCTGGGCAATACTGAAGTGCAATCTTGACAACAAAACCTATTTGTAGCACACCAAAAGTGCATTCTAGGGGGCGCTCCGGTGTTGTGATGGTGCATCTGGAATCATCCAGATGCAAGAAAATACATGTTACAATAAGATTTTTCAGTAATGAATAAACGCCATTTTAAGAAAACGCCAGCAGACACCAAAACAAATCAATTGAACTTGTTTTAACCCGCCATTTAAGTCATCTACCATTTATAAAATTACAAAATGATATTGCTGAATAGACAATATTTGTAATATTTTTTATTTGTGATGGACCAAGTATGTTGATACACACGTAGGATGGAGAATTATTTTAAAGGGGAACTGCACTTTTTTTTTTTTTTTTTTTTGGCCTATCGTTCATAATCATTATGAGAGACATGACGACGGATTGATAATTTTTTTATGCATTCGAAATATTAAATAAATGTAAATCAGTGATGAAGAAAAAAAAAAAGCAAATGTGATGCGTTTTTGAAATTAATCCGCCGCGTGTGCTTAAAATGATCAAAATAAGTAAATATTAAATGTTATTATAAATGTGTCTGTTATTACATTACACATATATTTAAATTGTGTATACAAAACTCAATGGAGGTGTTTGGATGTTTTTTAGGGTCTCTATAGACTCCATTGGAAGCAGACTATTGATTTAATTTATTTGATATTTAGAATGCATTCAAAAAAATCCATCCATCGTCATGTCTTTCATAATGATTGTGAGCGATAGGCAAAATTCCCAAAAAAGCGCAGTTCCCCTTTAACATAGTCTGTCTTTGCAGCGCGATCGCCTCCTTTCTTAACAGACATTTGTGCATAACTGGGCCAGTTAGCATGCACATTTCAAAAGTGCTAAATATAGATGTAAAACAGCGACCACAAAACAGTTTTAGCTTTGCTAAATCACATTGCAAGGGCTTAACGATCATATTTGTATCCACTCCTCTAACAATCAGAATATATTCTGCATATTCATGAAGACAGACACACTAAATGAATGGCACTCGTTATTTTAGGAAACGCAATCCTCTGCGCACAAGCTTAGTAAAGCAGCTTTGCATGTGCTATCAAGTTTGCACATGTTTTAATACATGCAAACCTTTAGTAGATCAGGCCCTGAGTGTTGCTGTTTCCACAAGCACCATTTTGTCTTTAAAGAACTGATAAATAAACAAATGGTAATATAGAAAAAATGTTTTGAAACACCTTAAACATTCCATATTTCTGTTTCCTGGCTTTTTTCTGTTGCGTCGTTTTCTCCCACGCGTTCTGCCTGGCGTTTCCTCCCCAGGTGTCCTGATTTCTGGTGACAACGAGACACACCAGCAGAATAACTGCACCGTTACTCTGCTTCCTATATAGCGCTGAGAGAGTTGCAGCAGTCATGGACCATGCTTTTGAAATTCACTTTTTTCACCTGTCTATAGTAAATACTTTGTATTGTTTTGTTTTCTACCGCATATGCCTTGTTGTTCCTTTTTGCCTTTAACTTTGATTTAACTTCCTAGTCATTTTGCAGCACTTATCCCTTGCGCTGTCGCTCTTTGTTAGACTTATTTTATCTGAGCACCAAATAAAGACCCCACTGTTCCTCCATCAGGGATCGAACCCATCACTAACTGTCACACTTGACTGATTCCTTAATCAATTACTCTCTTACTTCCCCATCTTACCAGGGTCAGTTCAATGCTCATAAGTTTTTGTGCATTTTTGTGGTTTGGGGAAGGCCCTTCTTTGTTACGCATGACTGGTTTAGGCATGGTTGGAAGGCATTGGTATATAAGAACCAAAACCGAGCCCTGATCTCCCTGGGCACGTCAGGGCCCGGTTGGGAGCGTGGCCGTGCCAGCAACCTGAAGGTTCCTGGTTCAATCCCCAGCTTCTACCAACCTAGTCACATCCGTTGTGTCCTTGAGCTGTGTCCACTTCACCCTTGCTCCTGATGGGTCGTGGTTAATGCCTTGCATGGCAGCTCCCACCATCAGTTTGTAAATGTGTGTGTGAATGGGTGAATGTAGAAATAGTGTCAAAGCGCTTTGAGTACCTTGAAGGTAGAAAAGCGCTATACAAGTACAACCCATTTACCATTTACCATTGATCTCAACCAAACCTTTGGGGTGGACTACAGGTTATAAATCAGGCCCTATGTCAGATCCAACATCAGTGACCTCTGACCAACTAAATGTTTTTCAGTCATCGATTTCAGTACGATTTTATCGACTTCCAGTAAGTGTTACGACTAAGTGTAATACCTATTTTCAAATTCCGTATTGGTTCAGCTCTACTTATCGCCTTGAATGCATCAGTTGGAACCAGCCACATAACCAAACAATGGTGCTAGAGGGGAACGTGGGTCACTTGTGGCTATGTGTCTCAATGTAAGGAGATGTATGCCATTTAAGAAGATAATTACAGCAACCACAAAAACTGGGAAAATCAACAAAGTGGTGATTTTGCAGTGTCGTACTGAAGCGTCCTGTGTTAACAGACAGCGACCTTAGGTGTTTGTCATTTCTAGTCATGTATCCTCATGCTACAATGACCATGTACTAAACCAGCAGTAGTTGGCTAACCATTCACTACAAATAATACCTAGTGGTATCTAATTTGCTAGTGGAAAAGCCAATTGGTTACTTCGGCCAACAAGTCTTTTTGACAATGTCCTTTACTGATGTGTCTCAAACAATGACGGACGTTTCTGGTAACAATCATATATTTGATGTCCTCACTGCCATCCAAAATCCTGTCCTGCCATCTGATAAAAGCGCTGGTTGTGCGGCTTGTAAAAATCCCTCAATGTCTGCATCAACTCTTGGTCAATGGAGGCGTGCGTTCTCCCTTTAGTCTTCCCCAGGCAGTGAGGTTTACTGCTCCCCTCTGGCTTCTTCAGACACGGGAAGCCTTTAGTTTTGTTGAAGTAGAAGTGTTTGTCTGTGATAATCCTCTGGAGGCCCAGAAAGTCCTGGACTTTCCCCACTTCCCCAGCGGGGTCTGAGATGAGCCTTTCCCCACTTACTAGATGGACCTGGCTCCGGGGGAACCAGGTCAGCCAGCGCTCCAGATGCTGGGCGTACAAGCCGATCCATAGAGGGCTCCACTGAGCATCAATCTGACCTGAAACACAGATACAGTTATCTAAGTTGCCATTGATGGTCACAAAATAAATAGATTTCTAGGCCTTATAATACATACAATAAAATACAAACACATGGTTAAACACATATACGTATTAAGAAGATTATCATACTATCTAAAAATGACAATTTGTCATCCAGTGTTATAAATACCACAAACACTAACTCATTATTTTGCGTTCTCAAACATTACAACTCAAGTTAGCTTTTAAATATGGACATTTACAAATTTGGTTATTCTTTTTCTTAGTCATCCTACATTTGTCCTTCTGCTTGTTGCTGGACAGAATTTGTACAATTTGATAGGGCATTTAAGGATAAACAATTGAATTCCTGCGCTGTATTCAATATAAAAACAGTACCTACCATACGACTTTATTATCTTTGTAAAGGCATGTTTTTTACACAATTCTTGTCCTGGATAGTTACAAGTTGTGCATGTGTACCTAAGTGTCCAGTGACTATGTAAACTGCGTACTAAGTGGGAGAAACTGCTAAATTCCATCAAATACGGAGATTATGTCTGACCAGCAGAGACACTGCTTGCAAACCGGCATAATTTTACATTTTATCATGTAAGGGTGATGATCGCTATTTCGAAAAAAAACCTGTGAATTTTTGCATTCAGCCCCAACAGACTCTAAAATTTGCTTTGCTGACCAATTGTGCGGTTCTTGAAAGCGAGGTTCTGGAAAGGAGGGATGTCTGGAGTCTTTGAGATGATCTGCGTGTAGTCTGATATCGCTCGGGTCACAGGGTCCCGCACAACCACAATCAGCTTTACGTCTTGTGACATCGCGTGAACTCGTGCAGGGGTTTCCACGGTAACAAAGTAGCGAGGCGTCTTCTCCATTACTATCTGGCCATCCAGCGCTTTGGGCATCATACTCCTGCAAGTAGATACAACTTTGTTAAAGTACAGGAGCTTCAAATGGAAAGAAAGCTAACAATGTTAATGTTTGCATGGCCTTTTAAACGGCAAAGAACCAAGCAACTTTAACTTACACCAAATTAATGTCACATGCTTCATGATGCTGCTGTAGAATAAAAGAAAGGATGATGATTCAAGATTCAAGATGCTTTATTATTGTCCATTCTTTAACATGTACAAGACACATAAGAACTGAAATTTCATTTTCGGCACAGTCCCACTAAGAGCAGACATACGTTTACAGGGAGACAAGACGGGACCGCCAATGGATCAGCCACTTACGGTGTTCCTTAAAAAAGGTGGGAAAAAGGTGATATTGGGAAAGGGGGGAAGAGTAAAAAAAATATCAGTCTAAGGCTGGACCCTCAGGAGGGGGTCCAGACTGAGTCCAAGGGAAAAAAAACCTCACATAGCATAGCACACATAAACTTGTTACATATAATCACAACAACACGCAACAGAGGGGTTTGGGGCCCTGGAGGCCGGCCTGCTGCTATAAAGCGCTACTAGCCATCCATAACCCCAGGAATTAAGCAGTGGTGAAGGCGTTGGTTGAGGAAGGGGCGGGTGCGTGCATGTATGCCCAATTAACTTGGGTGTGATGTTGAAATATTTTTGTGGACTGGGGCCGATCTCAAAGTTCGACACCAGGTGTTGTTGAGAAAAAGGGAGGTCAAAAGCGTCCATCGTTGAGGTGTCCTCGGGGGTGTTTTTCAGAACAGTCTATTCCTGCGTCAAGGCCATTCGAGGGAGTCAAATCGTAGATTAGGATGTTGTTTTCTTCGAGCAGTCAAAACAATGACTTGCCTGCTCTATGTGTCCATGCTGGTTTCTCTCAAATTCAATTCAATTCTCCTTCTCAGAAAACTTCTCCATGATGTGATCCATTTTGCGATTCAGTTCAGAAATCGCCACAGTCTGTGTTCCCACAGCCCGTGTTCCCACAGCCCGTGTTCCCACAGCCCGGCCAAATCCTTCCATTGCGACAAACAGCCGTTGGGCTCCTTGAATGGCTGCCATCGACTTCCGAATTTGACGATACACCAGAGCAATGCCCAGCCCAATCAGCAGGTGCCCCGCGATCACGGTTCCAAATAGGTAGATGTCTTCCACGTCCTCGATGGAAAGGACTGAGAGGCACATGATTCTCCATTTATCCCAGGAGTCTCTCACGTACCCCGCAGCAATGGTTCCATCAGGGCAGCCAGGCCCCCCCCGAACCTCTTTTCCTTGTCGAAAAGACTTTGTCAATTGTGTCGAGAGTCCAGCTGATCATATCCATGTTTGATGTTTAGATTTTAGGACAGTGCAAAGAAAGAGGCTTCAAAAAAGTTCAGACAAGACAAAACAAAGAGAGCAAGCAGGGAAGGAGGGAGCGGAGAAAAATGTGACCGCCCTCACCAGAGGCAAGACAGAAAGCTTATGATGAAAAAGTAATGTCTAAAGAACTTCTGTATCCGTATATATCCATGCAGCACTAACTCTTCCGGGACGCTACAAGGTGTGTGTGGGGGCGGGGGGTTTGGTGGTAGCGGGGGTGTATTTTGTGGCGTCCCGGAAGAGTTAGTGCTGCAAAGGGTTCTGGGTATTTGTTCTGTTGTGTTTATGTTGTTTTACGGTGCGGATGTTCTCCCGAAATGTGTTTGTCATTCTTGTTTGGTGTGGATTCACAGTGTGGCGTATATTTTTAACAGAGTTAAAGTTGTTTATACGGGCACCCTCAGTGTAACCCGTATCGCTGTGGCTCAAGTATGCGTTGCATTCACATGTGTGTACGTGCAGGAGCCGCACATATATTGTGACGGGGCCGTCACGTTGTTAGAATGGATGAAAAGCGGACGTGACAACAGCTCGTAGAGGACATTAAAGGCAGTGCTTTTAAGGCACGCCCCCAAGACTGTGGTCCGGGTGTACTATGAGATATAATGACTGATGAACACTTTCGTTCAATAATGAAGGTTGCCTCAGCTCAAAGCCTGAGCCCCGACATTAATGAACTAGCATCCAAGAAAAGATGGCAGGTATCTGGCTTGGGCACATCAGAATAGATAAGTGTGTTGCAAACTGAGCAGTTTAAAGTCCTGAATGGTTGTTTTATTCATTGTTATTTTATTTTAAAATTTATTAGCCTGTGGAAAAAGTTAATGTTGGTATTTACCTCAGAAGGCTGCAAATAGAAAAGAGGCATTCCATTTTTATTTAAATTATATTTGATATGCCATTGATATTTTTTAATTATTATTATTATTATTTGAAACTCGATTTTGCATGTCACTATAAAGTTATATCAGCCTTGCTTGTTCAATATTCAATGCAAAACTTGTTTGGGTCCCTATTAAAAGGTTAATTTGTTCAACCTTGGCCCGCGGCTTTGTTCAGTTTTAAATTTTGGCCCACTCTGTATTTGAATTTGACACCCCTGGTGTAGATGGTCTTCTTGCGGTCATATTCTCCCAACACGATGAGTTCAGTTGATGCAGGAGAGCTCAATTTTGGTCTCTTCTGCCCCTCATCACATTCTCCAAAGCCTTCTCTGAAGCATTTAGGTGTGCACTGACAAACTTCAATCAAGTCTTTATTGTTGTGTCGTTTTGGGGGCATCACAGTAGTGTTCACAGCATTTAAGGCAGGACAGGAGGTGGAGTGGAGGGTTAATAAACAGTCACATGTTTGAGGAGTGTTATGTCGTTACAGCGGCAACGTTTTTGGAGGTGTGAAGATAGACAGGGGCAGAAAAGGGACATGCTCTCACAACCTGAGGATACAGAATGTGGTCCTGGTGCGAAAAGACCCGTACTTTACACTCACTGATCCTTTCTATACATTATTGTTAGAACACTATGTTGTTTTTACACTGTTGTTGCTATACAAGTTACGTTTATACTATATGCAGTATAACCATGTCAAGTTTACCTCTCGGCTCTAAAGCACAACATGTCTCACTAAAAATGTGTTACTAATTAACAGTGTTATCAACTTATTATACGGTAGGCAAACAAACAATTATAGGAGAATTTGACTTGATGTCTATGTGTTTGGGCAGCAGATGGGACTCATTTAGACATAAGTGATTTAAGAAGACCCGCGGGACGAGAAGGAGATTGGGGGACATCTGCCTACACACCTGCCACACACCTGACCGGCTGACCGAACACAAACAACATCATTGGTCGTGTATCTCTTTTTGTAGCTGATTTTAATATATCATGTAGCCTTTCTTTAAATGTGTAATACTGCGTTCAATATTCCATTTAAGGTAGTTGACAAATTGATGTTATTGTGATTGACTTGACTGCTTTTTGTCCATTGTCCTTAGTGTTATTGGAGTCCTTATGCTGAGCTATAACTAGATAATGCGTCTATAAAATGCCCATGATTACACACATTTACATGAATGGACGTCTGGGGCTCCCCAGACAAGACAGACCTCGTACTTGAAAAAATGTCAATGCCATACCATGCTTGGTCTACAACATACAGTATATCAATATTAATTACACTTTTGTCTTTGGAATGTGCTTGAAATAAGTTATTTTTTTCTTCTTTATTAAAAATAAATATGCTCTAATATTTTAACTAGTGCTTTCAAACGATTATACTTTTGAAATAAAATTAATCACACTTTTTAATTTTGATTCATCACAATCGCAGTAAATTGCCTGCTAGCAGAATATTTTGACACAAATACAATTTTATTTTATCTGCGTTTTACTTGAATGCACGTCATTTATTTGCTCAATACTTTGTAACAGCTCTATCTAAAGTTCCATCGAGGTGTGTTTTGAAGTGAAATTGACATCAGTGACACGGCCCGGGCCCACGTCAGTGCGCATTCATGTGTGCGCTGCGCTGAGCGCACCTCCAGGAGTGTGCCAGGCGCGTGCCAGTCCGGCTGCAGCAAGCAGCTGCAATCAATCGCCGGCAATCAACAGACCTGAAGCTGATGATGAGACCTGTCTTCATAAGCCGGCACAACCTGCTATCCCGCGCCAGAACGTAGTTTCCTATTCAGTACAGTAAGCCGACACGTCAAGCTCTATGCGCACTCTTTGCTCTCTGTGTTTTCTCCCTCGTCGTGTTCATTGTCTCGTGTCCTCCTTGTCGCCTCTCTGCAGCCTGCCTTCGTTCCCGCGTCACGAGCAGTGCGTCTCGTCTCTCCACGTTCCCTTTTGTTCCCTGGCTGCATCTTGGATCTCGACTTCCTGCCTGGACACAGACCCTGACGCCTCGCTATTTTCCCCGACTGCCTGCCTGTCTCATGGACCTGCGAGCCTGTCTTTCCCCTCCGGAACTTCCGCCTCTCGCTCAAAACTCCCGGTAACACACAACAGTTAATTCACACATATAACACCATACACTTTTGGATCTGTCACACTTCATTTCCCTTGTTTATTAATATTATTATTTCTTATTTATATACTGTATATTGTTTATTTATATAAATAAATAGAGCTAATACGACGTCTCTGTTGTCTGTGCCGTCTCCTTCCTCCTGTACACATAACAGTTAGAGCTGTAACGGTATTATAAAACATGTGGTATTTCGGTATCAAAATCATCCCAATATTACCGTGACCTGATACGCTGGCCCTTTTGAATTGACCAGTCTGGAAGTCAACTACGTCTCCCAAAATTCCCTGCCTAGCGAGAGTGCATGAGGTCCGTGTGTGGGAGGTCGTAAAGGAGGGAAGTATTGTTTTTTCAGACATTTCAGGAAGTTTCCATTTAAATCTATCCATAACTTTTTGAGTTATGTTGCTAACAGACAGACTAAAAACCTTGGCAAAAACACAACCTCTTTGGTCTGCATACAACAACGCCTTTGTCTGGAGAATTTCAAGATGACACGTTGTGATGTTTTAACCCACTTTTTTTTTTTTCAATAAGATTGAATCAACTCATCATTTAAATTGTTTTTTTCCCCTTGTTTTAAGTACGAAATGCACAAGGCGGCAGAGCGGACAGAAAAACGTTTGGTGACACTGCACTGTGGGGAACACAAGTAATATGAGAAGTGACTTGATAAACCATCACCCGAAAAATACATTTGATACCAAGGAGGCCAGGCATCAATTTGTGAGGTTATTAAATTATTACATTATTAAATCTTAAATTGTCATTTGACTATTCTAAGAATCAGCATTTTATATAAGATGAGTGATATAAGATGTCCATTACAGAGGACACTGTTCCTCTAAAGTTAAAAGTTGAAAGACACTAACGTGAACATTGTTGTTTTACATTTGTTTATTTGATGTTAATATTGTCAGTTTAAAGACACTTAAATGAAAGTATATATATTTAAAATATATATATATATATACTTGTTTGTAGTACTAATAGGATTAGAATATTTGAGAATCATGTTTTTTTTTAATTACAGTAAGTGTGTTTATCCTAAACATTCTTGAAGCCTTTTTTTTTTCCTTTTCTAGTATGCATTGACCTGATCACTGACCGTATGCACAAACCCCGTTTCCATATGAGTTGGGAAATTGTGTTAAATATAAATATAAACGGAATACAATGATTTGCAAATCATTTTCAACCCATATTCAGTTGAATATGCTACAAAGACAACATATTTGATGTTCAAACTGATAAACATTTTTTTTTTTGCAAATAATCATAAACTTTAGAATTTGATGCCAGCAACACGTGACAAAGAAGTTGGGAAAGGTGGCAATAAATACTGATAAAGTTGAGGAATGCTCATCAAACACTTATTTGGAACATCCCACAGGTGTGCAGGCTAATTGGGAACAGGTGGGTGCCATGATTGGGTATAAAAACAGCTTCCCAAAAAATGCTCAGTCTTTCACAAGAAAGGATGGGGCGAGGTACACCCCTTTGTCCACAACTGCGTGAGCAAATAGTCAAACAATTTAAGAACAACGTTTCTCAAAGTGCAATTGCAAGAAATTTAGGGATTTCAACATCTACGGTCCATAATATCATCAAAAGGTTCAGAGAATCCGGAGAAATCACTCCACGTAAGCGGCATGGCCCGAAACCAACATTGAATGACCGTGACCTTTGATCCCTCAGACGGCACTGTATCAAAAACCGACATCAAACTCTAAAGGATATCACCACATGGGCTCAGGAACACTTCAGAAAACCACTGTCACTAAATACAGTTCGTCGCTACATCTGTAAGTGCAAGTTAAAGCTCTACTATGCAAAGCGAAAGCCATTTATCAACAACATCCAGAAACGCCGCCGGCTTCTCTGGGCCTGAGATCATCTAAGATGGACTCATGCAAAGTGGAAAAGTGTTCCGTGGTCTGTCGAGTCCACATTTCAAATAGTTTTTTGAAATATTTGACATTGTGTCATCCGGACCAAAGAGGAAGCGAACCATCCAGACTGTTATCGACGCAAAGTTCAAAAGCCAGCATCTGTGATGGTATGGGGGTGCATTAGTGCCCAAGACATGGGTAACTTACACATCTGTGAAGGCACCATTAATGCTGAAAGGTACACACAGGTTTTGGAACAACATATGCTGCCATCTAAGCGCCGTCTTTTTCATGGACGCCCCTGCTTATTTCAGCAAGACAATGCCAAGCCACATTCAGCACGTGTTACAACAGCGTGGCTTCGTAAAAAAGAGTGCAGGTACTTTCCTGGCCCGCCTGCAGTCCAGACCTGTCTCCCATCGAAAATGTGTGGCGCATTAAGAAGCGTAAAATACGACAGCGGAGACCCCGAACGACTGAAGCTCTACATAAAACAAGAATGGGAAAGAATTCCACTTTCAAAGCTTCAACAATTAGTTTCCTCAGTTCCCAATCATTTATTGAGTGTTGTTAAAAGAAAAGGTGATGTAACACAGTGGTGAACATGCCCTTTCCCAACTAATTTGGCACGTGTTGCAGCCATGAAATTCTAAGTTAATTATTATTTGCAAAAAAAAAAAAAAGTTTATGAGTTTGAACATCAAATATCTTGTCTTTGTAGTGCATTCAATTAAATATGTGTTGAAAAGGATTTGCAAATCATTGTATTCCGTTTATATTTACATCTAACACAATTTCCCAACTCATATGGAAACGGGGTTTGTATAACAACCCGTGCCGCCTTTCAGGTAACATCTGTGGTTGAGGTAAAGGAGCATGCATGGTCAAGATAAATTGCTTGAGTATAATCTGCGTTTATACATAATCAATACAATACTTTTATATGATCAATCGCATAAACTTTGGCTTTCGCCCATCCAACAACATGATTTTTGTTACTCTAACTTATGTGAGGATTCTCATAAATAAAAACTAGCACGTATCCATATCAGAATACCTACTAGTTTAATAAAAACAAGTTACAAGGTTACAAGGCCTGGACCTGATTTCCTATTTATTTAATAGTTTATTTTAATACACTCAATGAAACATTATTGGTGGTGCCAGAGCCAGTCATTGGTGAGTTTTATGAATATGTATGGATCCCAAAAGAGGAAGAGACATTAGGGACATCCGAGGAGGTCAGGATGCTCTGTCCCTCCTCTGCTATTAGCAATGGTTTCATATGTGCTTGCAACTCAACACGCCATCAATGCAGTCACCTCAAAGCTGTCTGCCCTTTAATGTATCTGACAAACACATTGGCTGAACACGTTTGATCCGATCTTTATGAGACACTAAAGTCTGCAGACCTCCTCTGTACCTGCAGGAGCATGAGCAGGTGGAGCCACAGAGTCTACACACACACACGCACACACACACACACACACACACACACACACACACACACACACACACACACACACACACACATTCTTGTATTTATTACCTTCTTCAGACCCCCGAAAAATGCCTACCTCTTTAGGACCACCCTTTCTAGATGTATAAAGATTTGTATTTACATTAATAATATATAAATACTATGCAAATATAAAAAAGGTAAGCTTTTTTTTAAATGTATTGTTTGTAATTGGTTTTTAATCTTCATTATTTACTTCAAGTTATTACAGTATGTCTCTACATACATATTTATTTTTTTTAAATTAATTTTGGCCAAAGGGGGCACATTTCAATTTCTTACACACACTTGTTATTACATATGTTGGCCAGAGGGGGAGCACTTCAAATTTTTCCACACACATGTTATTTCATATGTTGACCAGTGGGGGAGCACTTTAAAACCGATAGTCAATTTGAAAAATCTCTCTTTTTTGGGACCAACCTAATGTTGATAGATTTCACCACCAGGGGTGCAAATGAGATCTCTAGTTTTTTGTAATGTGCTTAAGGTCGATGACAAACGAGTCACGGCCCATAGATGGCCCCTATGCTGCACTTTGGGCAACCCAGCTGTATAAGCTAACTGTTAATGGCCACTATAGTCTTAGTACCGTAGTGTATTTGTTCATCCTACGGTCACATATGGGACGCGGGTTGTCTTACATCAGCACCGGAAGTCGTAAAATCAGCTGTTCACCTGGCGGGTTTTTTCAGGGATGAATAGGGAAGTCCTTCTTTAGCTGTCGTCTTGTCATATATTGCTGCCTTTGCACCTGTCAATGTTTACTTTTGTATGCACATTATATTAACCAAAATCCTGACTTTGGAGCAATGTTCACAGACTCTAGTATTTGTCTCTCTATCAGATGCAATGGTTTTCCGTATTGGAACCATGACTTTGGTCCTAACTTGTTAAAGGCCTACTGAAATGCGATTTTCTTATTTAAACGGGGATAGCAGGTCCATTCTCTGTGTCATACTTGATCATTTCGCGATATTGCCATATTTTTGCTGAAAGGATTTAGTAGAGAACATCGACGATAAAGTTCGCAACTTTTGGTCGCTGATAAAAAAGCCTTGCCTGTACCGGAAGTAGCAGACGATATGCGCGTGACGTCACAGGTTGTGGAGCTCCTCACATCCGCACATTGTTTACAATCATGGCCACCAGCAGCGAGAGCGATTCGGACCGAGAAAGCGACAATTTCCCCATTAATTTGAGCGAGGATGAAAGATTTGTGGATGAGGAAAGTGAGAGTGAAGGACTAGAGAGCAGTGGGAGCGATTCAGATAGGGAAGATGCTGTGAGAGGCGGGTGGGACCTGATATTCAGCTGGGAATGACTAAAACAGTAAATAAACACAAGACATATATATACTCTATTAGCCACAACACAACCAGGCTTATATTTAATATGCCACAAATGAATCCCGCATAACAAACACCTCCCCCCTCCCGTCCATATAACCCACCAATACAACTCAAACACCTGCACAACACACTAAATCCCACAGCCCAAAGTACCGTTCACCTCCCCAAAGTTCATACAGCACATATATTTTCCCAAAGTCCCCAAAGTTACGTACGTGACATGCACATAGCGGCACGCACGTACGGGCAAGCGATCAAATGTTTGGAAGCCGCAGCTGCATGCGTACTCACGGTACCGCGTCTGCGTATCCAACTCAAAGTCCTCCTGTAAGAGTCTCTGTTGTCCCAGTTCTCCACAGGCCAATGGTAAAGCTTGACTGTCATCTTTCGGGAATGTAAACAATGAAACACCAGCTGTGTTATCCGGCACAACAGTCAGGGAGTGCATTCTACGGCGGGGGTGCGTTATCCGGCACAACATCTGTTGCAATACACCGCTTCCCACCTACAGCTTTCTTCTTTGCTGTCTCCATTGTTCATTGAACAAATTGCAAAAGATTCACCAACACAGATGTCCAGAATACTGTGGAATTTTGCGATGAAAACAGACGACTTAATAGCTGGCCACTATGCTGTCCCAAAATGTCCTCTACAATCTGTGACGTCACGCGCAGGCGTCATCATACCGATATTTTCAGCAGGATATTTCGCGCAAAATTTAAAATTGCACTTTAGTAAGCTAACCCGGCCGTCTTGGCATGTGTTGCAATGTTAAGATTTCATCATTGTTGTATAAACTATCAGACTGCGTGGTCGGTAGTAGTGGGTTTCAGTAGGCCTTTAACTGGTCCTCATATGGAAGGTAATTTTCCCTGTTGATGTCTCAAGAAGGGTAGAAAAACAAGAACACGCACGCACGCACGCACACACACACACACACACACACACACACACACACACACACACACACACACACACACACACGCACACACTGTACAGGAGGTGCACTTAGACACAAACCAAAAATAAACGGACTGTCAAATTGCTTAGTCAATGATTTTGCTATCGGTCTTCTGGGCTTTTTTGTCTTAGATGCGCAATCTGAAATCTGACTCTGGTGTGCATGAGTGCTTGCTCGAGTGCTCCAAATGAAAGGGCTGGGTGACTGATGACGGAATGATGGGAGTGAACGCAAACACTCCCCCATTAGCAATCTGTCCGTGGATAGCCAGGAGCCCAGAGACCTCCTCCCCCGTCAAGAATAACATAAAAAGATGATGTGTCAATCAGTCATTATGGGTTTGCAAGGACAGATTAATTGTCAGACCAAACAAGCTATTAACATTTGTGCTAATTAAAACATATGTCCATATTCTTAAGACGTAATAAGCAGCGATGACCTACAATTTGTCTGATTATGGTGTTAAAAAGGACGCATATACAGTGGAACCCTCTAAAATCAAACGCACCATGTTGAACAATTTGGATTTTTACCAAAAAAACTTCAATTCATACCTTGCACACTGCTCGACCAAGACACAACTTTGGGATGTTCAAACAAAAAGATCACAGAAGAGACAAAGAATAAAATACAGATGAACGTTTCAAGCATTAAAGGTGCCATATGTAATCATTTCATGTCAAGTCATGGGTTATACTTGTATAGCGCGTTCATTCACACACTGATGGCAGGAGCTGCCATGCAAGGCCCTAACCACGGCCCATCAGGAGCAAGGGTGACGTGTCTTGCTCAAAGACACAACGGACGTGACTTGTTTGGTAGAAGGTGGGGATCGAACCAGGAACCCTCAGGTTGCTGGCACGGCCACTCTTCCAACCGTGCCACGCCGTCCCCACGCCGTAATCATTAAATGGCCCTGATATGTCAAAAGGCATTAATAAATCATGTTTTTTTCGAATACCTCTATAACTGATAACGGTAGTTCAGCCAGGATATAATCATTTCAAAATTAGATTTACAGCCCCGAAATATTGTTATTGTTTTCATTTCGATGCCCCGCCCTCCACCGTTTGACCAATTAGAAAGTCCATGAGTGTGTCACATCCAGGTTGCCAGTTACGCACCGCCATCTTCGTCAAGCTACTGCCACTGGTAAAGTTACGAAACATGTCAGACCTTAGTAAATCTAAAAGGCGTTGTTACGATTCTCAACTTATTCATGACAAAGCCAGGAACGAAACGAGGATTTGTATCGGGGATGCCTTTGAAAGATGGAGATGATTAAAGGGGAGAAGATTTTTTCCATCTAACGCCAAAATTGCTAATTTCCTCCTTGATAGGTAAGTAAGGCATTTACATTTTCTTATTACTTGTAATAAATGGAAATGGACATTTCGTATGCAAACTATATTGTCCAATACAGTCGATGAGCTTGACTAACAAAGCTAGTTTGTTTGTGTAACGAATGCTTAGCATGCTAGCCCGGTCAATGACACATCCACATACAGGCTAAAGGGGGAAATATATGCCCGTTAGCCTGTATGTCGATGCGTCATCCAACTGACAGGGCAAGCAACATATATTTTTGACAAATAAAACCCATGTGGATATGGGTAGTGTCAGTGCCTATTACGTTCTCAATATGCTGATACGCTGAGGAAATGCGTTCCAACATTAGCACGGCTAATTGTAGTTTCTGGTACTGTATGTGCATCAAACACATATGGGGTGGTATTTGCTTGGCACAATATAATGCATTACATGTAATGATTTTCTACTTTGTGTATTGACATGGTAGTAGGCTATATGATTTATGCGTAACGTGGTTTTTGCGTAACGTGGGTTGGCTCATAGAATTGCACTCTGCACTGAAAGATGGTGATGTGCGTACATGGAAGAGAATGCAGTGCGTCAGGTTGGATGCAACATGGAGTTATGCTGAACGAAATGTGGCGGTAATTTTACTGTTGGCCTTGGCTTGCCATCAAAGTAGGCCTATGCGATATATAATATATTATATATCATTATATATAATTATTTCGATGATGGTCCGTGCGGTCAAACTAGACATTTTAGCAGGGTAATGCCAACACTCTGGTTCGACTTCTGACGAAAATTTTGCTGCGTAACTTTACAAATACATTTGGCTAATCGACATCAGTAAAATGTGGCATAATTACTTAGTAAACCATCTTTATACTTGCCAACCTTGAGACCTCCGATTTCGGGAGGTGTGTGTGGTTGGGGGCGTGGTTAAGAGGGGAGGAGTATATTTACAGCTAGAATTCACCAAGTCAAGTATTTCATATATATATATGTATATATATATATATATATATATATATATATATGTATATATATATATATATATAAAAGAAATACTTGACTTTCAGTGAATTCTAGCTATATATATATATATATATATATATATATATATATATATATATATATATATATATATATATATATATATATATATATATATATATATATATATAAGAGAAATACTTGAATTTCAGTGTTCATTTATTTACACATATACACACACATAACACTCATCTACTCATTGTTGAGTTAAGGGTTGAATTGTCCATCCTTGTTCTATTCTGTCACTATTTTTCTAACCATGCTGAACACCCTCTATGATGATGCATTCTGCTTCGTCTCCTTGTTGTGTGCGCAGTTGTGCACTGCACACTCTAAAAGCCCTAAATGTTAATGTCACATATGCATGTACAGTAGATGGCAGTATTGCCCTGTTTAAGAGTGTCACAACATTGCTGTTTACGGCAGACGAACTGCTTTACGGTAAACGGAAACGTGACTGCTGTTGTTGTGTGTTGTTGCCGCGCTGGGAGGACGTTAATGAAACTGCCTAACAATAAACCCACATAAGAATCTAAGAACTCGCCCTCGATCATTCTACAGTTATAACGTGATTGGGCAGGCACGCTGTTTATATTGTGGGAAAGCGGACGTGAAAACAGGCTGTCCACACGTCACTCAGGTCCGCCTGAATTTCGGGAGATTTTCGGGAGAAAATTTGTCCCGGGAGGTTTTCGGGAGAAGCGCTGAATTTCGGGAGTCTCCCGGAAAATCCGGGAGGGTTGGCAAGCATGACCATCTTGCAAGAAGCATAAACAAGAGAAACCTAGAGCGTAGGACTCGTTCATTGCCATTTGAAGTTCCTTGGAGTAGGATTCAGCTGTGTATCTGGCAACCTCAGTCACGGAGAGTGGGAGGGGACTACAGAATTTTGACCGTGATTGCAGTACCATTTCTGGCTACATTACTACATATGGCAATACCGGAAGGAGAGGATGCAAATATATTATACATCACACGCAGTGTGATTCATCAAAACTCATCACCGTTTCGCGAGCACTGTTTAGCGTTTCATTTCGCACATCCGAAAAGTGCCTGCAAACTGACGCCGCTACACACACGGCTGCAGGATGCCGCAAAGACAGACGAGGAACGGAGAATGTGTTTGTGTCAACATATTTGCACGGTCTGTCAGAAATTAAAAATATTTGACATCGTCAATACATGCAGCAACATCATTTTATAATTTTATTGCTGCATGCTTGGTAAGCTAAGGGGCTAATTAAAATGATGCGTTTAGGTGTCTGCTGGCGTTTTTTTAATTGCTGTTAGTCTTTTCATTTGGAATATATATAATTAACATATCTCCTATATGAAAAAAATGCCCATAAAAAGTGGTGTATGTCTGCTGCTTGTTTGACAGCAAAAGGTAAGTATGTGCAGTAAATGACCAAACGTCTCCATGGTGAAAACTGGGTAGTACACGCAAAAACCTTATTTAAAAAAGGAGGTCTGCACTGGTTATGAATAAGACGTGCAACATTAGTAGATCACACTAATATATGGCGTCACATTAGTGCCAAAAATCCGAGCGCATAAAAACTGTTATCGCGCGTTGATTCTCCACTTCGTGCGCGCGCGACACCCTTTTGCGCGCGTGGTGCATTTTTGCGCGCGCGCGGTGCCTTTCTGCGCGCGCGACACCTTTCTGTGCGCTCTCTGTGTACTCCTGGCATCTCTCCTCGCGCTGTCATGTTTCTTTTTGGCACTTTGGGGGCGGGTATGCTTAGACGGCCCCTCCTTTCTGATTGGCTCTGAGCATTTTTCATATGACCAATCATTCTCCAGCGTAGCAACGTTGTAGCCATCTTACCTCGGACATCTAGCCTCAATCATTACATTGATGTCAATGGTACATGTACTAATTAAATTACCATAACTTGCTCGATTTTCGACCAATTTACAAACGGTTTGCCTTGTTACAAATCTTATTACATGTAGATATGACATAGGATGCTGTACCTGTTGAAATTACCTCTTTCGCTTTAAAAAAAAAATGACTTAATTGTGCAACATAGTTGTGTAGGGTCAGTGTTAGTCAGTTCTCTGATTATTTTAAACTGTTTCAGAATACATTATTAAAAGCTATTTTTAACATTTTAAAATGTATGTTATTGCTGGTGGACCAGTTCTGGCTGAAATATGTGATTATGGGGTTTGTTGTCTTATTATTTATTTGGGTCACATTTTGTATTACCCTGTATTGTGTTTATGTGGTATGAAATAACCTTCATCAGCGCGCGACATTTTTTATCCACTTCTTCCTCCGTAAATCTTGATACATATTGACGATGACCCGCCCTGCTATACTTCTGATTGGCTCTGAGCATTTTTCAACATTTTTCGCCTGACCAATCAGAAAGGAGGGGCCGTCTAAGCATACCCGCCCCCAAAGTGCCAAAAAGAAACATGACAGCGCGAGGAGAGATGCCAGGAGTACACAGAGAGCGCGCAGAAAGGCACCGCACGCGCGCAAAAGGGTGTCGCGCGCGCGCACGAAGTGGAGAATCAGCGCGCGATAACAGTTTTTATGCGCTCGATTTTTGGCACTAATGTGTCGCCATACTAATAGTTCACGCAGTTTTATAGGTTGTACACACGGTTTAGCACGTGGTATTTGGATCTTAATAAATCAGGCCCATACTACACAATACAAATGGACTGCAGTCTTCTGTAGGTGACGTCAGCAAGCTGATGCAGGCCTGCCCACATTTTGGAGCTAAAAGTGGATGTTCCAAAATGTGCTGAAACTTGTTAGAAAACAAGCCTAAAATCACTACTGTGTCTCTTTTACCTGTAGACATAATTTTTAGGTCCAAAACTCTGAATTAGGCGGCAATATTGTTAGCATTAGAGGGGCCCTTTAACTTATTTTTTCACTTGGGACAGATGGCGTTCAACCTGCACCACAATTGTTTGTCTGAAAATTGAAGAACTGGACATTTTCATTCATGCTGTGCAACGAGACAGGAAACATGTCCAATTACCCCTCTCGTTTACTTCAATGGGACCACTGTGTTGTTTGGATGCTCAGTGAGACATGATGTGGGGGAATACAATCTTCATTCAATCATATCCAGCCTTCTTTCTGCAGTTTCATTGTTGACAAAAGACAAAGCAGCCATGATGTCTGTTGAGATTTTCCAAATCTCATCTTTCTGGCAAAAGTGAAAGACAGCCTAAGTGAGGTTGAAGGGCGTACATCATCACTCATTGCATTACAGTACGTGGGAACCAAAGAAGGAGAACTGCCCAGTTTCAAAATTCATGAGAGAGATTTTCAGCAGGAACTTTTTCCTGTTTCTGAAACTTCAACATTGATGTTTAAATCTGGTTCATCCTGTTCACTGACTTAAAATGAAAACATCTAATTTCCTGTATGTAGGTGCATGCAGGGGTCCATGGAAGCAGTTTGAGTGGGGTGCCTAAAGTGCTATTTTTTACATTTCAACACCATGTCGTCATAAGAATACATTGTTGGAACTGATAAATCTTTATACAACAACATAAATATATTTGCCTTAAAACAAATGCTCAGCAAGTTTAGCCTTTGTGCCCATTTTTTGGTGATTGCATAAGAATTAACTTCAATATATATATATATATATATATATATATATATATATATATATATATATATATATATATATATATATATACATACAAACCCCGTTTCCATATGATTTGGGAAATTGTGTTAGATGTAAATATAAACGGAATACAATGATTTGCAAATCATTTTCAACCCATATTCAGTTGAATATGCTACAAAGACAACATATTTGATGTTCAAACTGACAAACTTTTTTTTTGTTGTTGCAAATAATCATTAACTTTAGAATTTGATGCCAGCAACACGTGACAAAGAAGTTGGGAAAGGTGGCAATAAATACTGATAAAGTTGAGGAATGCTCATCAAACACTTATTTGGAACATCCTACAGGTGAACAGGCAAATTGGGAACAGGTGGGTGCCATGATTGGGTATAAAAGTAGAATCCATGAAATGCTCAGTCATTCACAAACAAGGATGGGGCGAGGGTCACCACTTTGTCAACAAATGCGTGAGCAAATTGTTGAACAGTTTAAGAAAAACATTTCTCAACCCGCTATTGCAAGGAATTTAGGGATTTCACCATCTACGGTCCGTAGTATCATCAAAGGGTTCAGAGAATCTGGAGAAATCACTGCACGTAAGCAGCTAAGCACGTGACCTTCGATCCCTCAGGCTGTACTGCATCAACAAGCGACATCAGTGTGTAAAGGATATCACCACACTTCAGAAACCCACTGTCAGTAACTACAGTTGGTCGCTACATCTGTAAGTGCAAGTTAAAACTCCCCTATGCAAGGCGAAAACCGTTTATCAACAACACCCAGAAACGCCGTTGGCTTCGCTGGGCTTGAGATCTTCTAAGATGGACTGATACAAAGTGGAAAAGTGTTCTGTGGTCTGACAAGTCCACATTTCAAATTGTTTTTGGAAACTGTGGACGTCGTGTCCTCTGGACCAAAGAGGAAAAGAACCATCTGGACTGTTATAGGCGCAAAGTTGAAAAGCCAGCATCTGTGATGGTATGGGGGTGTATTAATGCCCAAGACATGGGTAACTTACACATCTGTGAAGGCGCCATTAATGCTGAAAGGTACATACAGGTTTTGGAGCAACATATGTTGCCATCCAAGCAACGTTACCATGGACGTCCCTGCTTATTTCAGCAAGACAATGCCAAGCCACGTGTTACATCAACGTGGCTTCATAGTAAAAGAGTGCGAGTACTAGACTGGCCTGCCTGTAGTCCAGACCTGTCTCCCATTGAAAATGTGTGGCGCATTATGAAGCCTAAAATATCACAACGGAGACCCCCGGACTTTTGAACAACTTAAGCTGTACATCAAGCAAGAATGGGAAAGAATTCCACCTGAGAAGCTTAAAAAATGTGTCTCCTCAGTTCCCAAACGTTTACTGAGTGTTGTTAAAAGGAAAGGCCATGTAACACATTGGTGAACATGCCATTTCCCAACTACTTTGGCACGTGTTGCAGCCATGAAATTCTAAGTTAATTATTATTTGCAAAAAAAAAGAAGTTTATGAGTTTGAACATCAAATATGTTGTCTTTGTAGTGCATTCAATTGAATATGGGTTGAAAAGGATTTGCAAATCATTGAATTCCGTTTATATTTACATCTAACACAATTTCCCAACTCATATGGAAACGGGGTTTGTATATATATATATATATATATATATATATACTGTATAAATACATATATATATATATATATATATATATATATATATATATATATATATATATATATATATATATATATATACTGTATAAATATATATATATATATATATATATACAGTACAGGCCAAAAGTTTGGACACACCTTCTCCTCATTCAATGCGTTGTCTTTATTTTCATGACTATTTACATTGTAGATTGTCACTGAAGGCATCAAAACTATGAATGAACACATGTGGAGTTATCTACTTAACAAAAAAAGGTGACATAACATGTTTTGTATTCTAGTTTCTTCAAAATAGCCACCCTTTGCTCTGATTACTTTTTTGCACACTCTTGGCATTCGCTCGATGAGTTACAAGAGGTAGTCACCTGAAATGGTTTTCACTTCACAGGTGTGCTTGAAGCTCATCAAGAGAATGCCAAGAGTGTGCAAAAAAAGTAATCAGAGCAAAGGGTGGCTATTTTGAAGAAACTAGAATAGAAAACATTTTATTTCACATTTTTTTGTTAAGCAGATAACTCCACATAAGCAAAAATAGCCAAGGATGTCGTTGTGGCTTGTGCAGCCCTTTGAGACACTCGTAATTTGGGCTATATAAGTGAACTTTGATTGACTGATTGATGTTGTAAACAAACACGGCCTTGTCTGTACATCCTTGGCTCATTCGCTCTTTGTGCCCCACAAGTTTAAATGTTCTCCTTTCTGGGAGTGTCTGTTTGTCATTTTCAAAAATCATTATTTAAATGAACTTGTTCGTATTACTCGGTGTTTCTAACCTTTTCCACTATCAACGCGTTCAACGCTCCTAAGTTCTGTTAATGTTTCTAACAAGGAATTTTGGCGTCAGCAACAGACTAGTGATGCTTCCCTCCCGCCATGTTTGATGCTCGGCGATAAACATTCAGCTGTCTGAAAAACAGAAAAGCGTTACGCTGACGTAGCAAACATGCGGAGTGAAAGTGATTTTTTACCTCAACCGTGAAGATAGGATGCAAGTGGTTGTGTACACTGACGCAGTTCAGAATAACGATCGGCATAAACCACCCTTATTGTTCAGAATTAAATTTATATTTATAATAATCTAAATGGCGTGTTTATATATAGCCTTTTTGCTTTGGTTGGGGCTTTATTACGATTATATGGCTTATCATGGCTTCTTACAGGGGAACTTGTCAGGCTTGCCCCTGACAGTTTAGTTGTGTTTTAGTTTTTCCTTCGTGTGTGTAGTATTTCCTGTCAGCGCTCTTGTTTTGGTTCTGTTTCCTGTTTGTCTCCCTGAGTGCTGTGTCCCCTCAGCTGTGGCTGATTGGCACCTGGCCACACCAGGTGTCAATCAGCCAGCTGCTATTTAAACCTGCCTTTCCCTCCAGTCAGTGCTGGATTATTATGTCAGAGTTTGTTGGTGACGAACCCCAAGAAGCAGAGATGACGGCAGGCATTGAGCGAGAAAACATGATTTAATTAAACACTATGGCAAAAAAACAAACAAAAGGGTACAAACAAAAGGCGCGCACAAGGCGGAGAACAAACTTGGCTATGAACTAAAATAGCACAAAAGCTAACTGTCGACAAGAAACAAAAACACTTACTGTGACACGAAGGAACTATGACATGAGCAGAGTGAACAAAAGTAGACAGAGCTACAACAACAATTATTATGACAGGTAGTAATGACAACAAGTATTAGCGACAATGACAATAATCCAGCACTGACTGGAGGGGAAGGCAGGTTTAAATAGCAGCTTGCTGATTGACACCAGGTGTGGCCAGGTGCCGAGGGGACACAGCACTCAGGGAGACAAACAGGAAACAGAACCAAAACAAGAGCGCTGACAGGAAATACTACACACACAGAGGAAAAACTAAAACACAACCAAACTGTCAGGGGCAAGCCGGACAGAACTGCACTTTTTGGGGAATTTTGTCTATCGTTTACAATCATTATGAAAGACATGACGACGGATGGATATTTTTTTTATGTATTCCATTTTAAGCATACACGGTGCATTAATTTCAAAACACATCACAATGTTAGTTTTCTTTTCCATCGCTGATTTCTGCTCACTGCAGACTTCATGAGAGCCAACAAACATAATAAAATATCACTTACTGTACATTATCTTCTGTCATTAGTATGCCAACTGCTGGGATGTCCATACTGTATATTTCCATTTAGATAAAGAATGTCTCATAATACTCGGGGAGAAACAAGCACTTTTCGTGTCGTTCTTGCCAGTTCCAGGTCCTAAATGGCTGTCAAAGTGTACCAACTTGTCGGATTATATCCTCAGCCATCTACTTTTCAGGTAAGATGCATGATTTATGATCAAGAATAAACTTACAGGGAGCAAGGAAGCGAGGAAGCAGCAGACCACTCGATGATGTAAACATAGGGACACACGGTAGTGATCACGGCGCTGCTATAATTAGTTTGTCTGCATTAGCGCATAATTAACCTGACTCTCGCCAGATCCTTGTCGTTCGCTGAGCTCCACACATAGATCTGGGAGTTCTCAATAGGAGATGTATTTCAGAAGGCGGGGCCTTGTAAAAACATCATTGTATGTGATTGGATAAACCACTTGTCCGTTATCTTGAATGACGTGCTACTTCAACCACTCACATCCAAATCAACCCGTGACGCTGATGAGAGCGACGCTGGGAAATCCAAACCCCGTCGGAAGAAAAGCCAAAACATCCTTGCCTTCAAAACCGTTCTCTGTTCATCTTTTAAATAATTAATATTCGATTGATGTCGCAAAACAGTTGCAATGGCAGAATCAATGTCAGCACACGACTCCTCGCTCCGTGCCGCCATTGTTGCTTGAATCAACGAGTCCCTTCGGCGCTACGTCACATCTATGAAATCCCGCCCGGCGATCCTGATTGGTTCATTATTTGTTGCTATCTTGAAGGAGTTTGCAATGCCTTCGAGCCCAGATCCTTGTGTGGAGCTCAGCAAACTACAAGGGTCTGGCGAGAATCAGGTTAGCTTATAATAACAATATCACTAATACTTGGTTAATATTCAAGTCACGAAAAGTAAATGGAGTATTGTTGGCGCTTTTTGAATGGTTATTTATTGCATTTTATGGGTGAAATAGTGGAGCTCCCATTGGCTGCGCTGTAAGCAGACTTTTATTTACGTAAATCTTGTATTTAGAATGCATGTCTTTTATAATGATTGTGAATGATAGGCAAAAGGTTTTTATATGGAAAAAGGTTGCTGCTGTATTATATATTTAATACAAAAAATACACGCTTATGCCCTATGTAGGGCTCGGGCCATAGTAAATTGCTATATTAATAATAACAGATGATCATAATCACTAGAGCGATATATCTACTATAGAACATCGATGTCATAAATATTATTGGTCGACATAGTTTCTATACCCACACAAACCTACAAAACCTAAAACCAGTGAAGTTGGCATGTTGTGTAAATCGTAAATAAAAACAAAATACAATGATTTGCACATCCTTTTCAACTTATATTTAATTGAATAGACTGCAAAGACGAGATATTTAATGTTGGAACTGAAAAACTTACTTTTTTTTTTGCAAATAATCATTAACTTAGAATTTAATGGCAGCAACACATTACAAAAAAATTGGCACAGGGGCATTTTTACCACTGTGTTACATGGCCTTTCCTTTTAACAACACTCAGTAAACGTTGGGGAACTGAGGAAACCAATTTTTTTAAGCTTTTCAGGTGGAATTCTTTCCCATTCTTGCTTGATGTACAGCTTAAGTTGTTCAACAATCCGGGGTCTCCGTTGTGGTATTTTAGGCTTCATAATGCACTACACATTTTCAATGGGAGACAGGTCTGGACTACAGGCAGGCCAGTCTAGTACCCGCACTCTTTTACTATGAAGCCACGTTGATGTAACACGTGGCTTGGCATTGTCTTGCTGAAATAAGCAGGGGCGTCCATGGTAACGTTGCTTGGATGGCAACATATGTTGCTCCAAAACCTGTATGTACCTTTAAGCATTAATGGCGCCTTCCCAGATGTGTAAGTTACCCATGTCTTGGGCACTAATACACGTCCATACCATCACAGATGCTGGCTTTTCAACTTTGCACCTATAACAGTCCGGATGGTTATTTTATTCTTTGGTCCGAAGGAAACAACATCCACAGTTTCCAAAAACAATTTGAAATGTAGACTCGTCAGACCACAGAACACTTTTCCACTTTACATCAGTCCATCTTAGATGAGCTCGGGCCCAGCGAAGCCGGCGGCGTTTAAAGTTAAAGTTAAAGTGCCAATGATTGTCACACACACACACTAGGTGCTGTGAAATTATCCTCTGCATTTGACCCATCCCCACAGGGGAGCAGCGAGCAGCAGCGGTGGCCGCACCCGGGAATCATTTGGTGATTTAACCCCCAATTCCAACCCTTGATGCTGAGTGCCAAGCAGGGAGGTAAAAGGTCCCATTTTTATAGTCTTTGGTATGACTCGGCCAGGGTTTGAACTCAAGACCTACCGATCTCAGGGCGGACACTCTAGCCACAAGGCCACTGTTTCTGGGTGTTGTTGATAAATGGCTTTCGCTTTGCATAGTAGAGTTTAAACTTGCACTCACAGATGTAGCGGTGAACTGTAGTTACTGAATGTGGTTTTCTGAAGTGTTCCTAAGCCCATGTGGTGACATCCTTTACAAACTGATGTCAGTTTTTGATGCAGTACTGCCTAAGGGATCGGAGGTCACGGGCATTCAATGTTAGTTGGCCTTGCCGCTTCTGTGCAGTGATTTCTCCAGATTCTGTGAACCTTTTGATGATATTACGGACCGTAGATGGTGAAATCTCTAAATTCCTTGCAATAGCTCGTTGAGAAATGTTGTTCTTAAACTGTTTGACAATTTGTTAAGGCATTTGTTTACAAAGTGGTGACCCTCGCCCCATCCTTGTTTGTGAATGACTAAGCATTTCATGGAAGCTGCTTTTATACCCAATCATGGGGCCCACCTGTTCCCAATTAGCCTGTTTACCTGTGGGAGGTTCCAAATAAGTGTTTGATGAGCATTCTTCAACGTTCTCGGTCTTTTTTGCCACTTGTGCCAGCTTTTTTTAAACATGTCGCAGGCATCAAATTCCAAATGAGCTAATATTTGCAAAAAATAACAAAGTTTACCAGTTCGAATGTTAAGTATCTTTGCTTTGCAGTCTATTCAATTGAATAAAGGTTGAAAATGATTTGCAAATCATTGTTTTCTGTTTTTATTTATACAACGTGCCAACTTCCCTGGTTTTGGGTTTTGCAAAAGCAACATTGTAAGACCAGCAGATGCTTTTTTCTCCTGCCATATTTTAGGTGCTGCATACATTGTGTACTTATAAAAATAGTTGTCAAATTGTGATCATTGTTAAATGGTTTGCTGGGCGATATTACAAACTTGTGAAGTACAACTTTTATTCATAAATGTGCATTTCTTGTAAAAGTAAGAAGAAAAAAAAATCCATAAAATTATAAAATATTGTCGCATCCCAATTACTTTTCTTGTCAGTGTGGCCCTAAAACTTGCAAGTACCAGCTGGTAACATAGATAGTGAAACCCCTTACCAAAGTAATCGCACAAAATTAATTGGTAGTTTCCAACCCTATTTTGGCAACATCCTGACACTTACATTCACTTTTGAGTGAAAGATCAAACATCCAGTATGATGAACACAGGGATTAGCCAGCAGCTTATCATAAGCCTGTGTTTGCCTTAGAGGAACCTCTCCTTGGTTAACCATTTCCCAATATTTCATCCGCGCTCCCTGGTGGGTTCTACCCCAGACCAGGAAAAGCCACTGGCTATTGATCCTCATGGAGGCTTAGGGTAGCTATGCATAAGTCACAGTATACACTCCAGTGATCGGCACAAGGAGGAGCAAATGCAAAGGGGACAGAGAATTAAACAGGGGCTAATAATTCAGCACGGGGCCTCAGCTGGAACCAAGAGTGGCAGGTGGAAGATAGGGGAGCCAGGACCCTTTGGAGCCTCATCAGCAGCCTGCTGTGTCATGCAGTGGGTGTTAGGAAATGTGAAAGCTATTGCAATGTCCGTCAACTGGAATATGCTGGAATATGCAGCAATGGCTTGTGGGGGAAATAGGGTTTGCTGTAAACGTTTGCACCGTTTGTTTTGATCCAAGGACAGCATAAATTGTGTTTTTTATGACATATTCCAAATTTCAGGGCATAAATGTGAATGTGTATGCATGCATGAGTGTGTTATTAGGAGGCCTCTCATTGCCTCGGTATGGGGGACCATTAAGGGGTCGCTCTATTGTCGCTGTGCCCTGTCCACTTCCAAGAGACATCCATCATTGAGGTGCCCAGGGTCTCAAGGGAGGGCCTTAATGAGAGCCTGGCCGCCCCACCCGTCTGGTCCTCATGGCCATCACCTCCGCTACAGGCCCAGGGCGGACCACACCTGAACCCCAGTTAATCAAACAACAAACAAAACCACAAGCCTGTTTATAATAGTGTGGACAAAAACATTAAAATTAAGCAGCAGATGGGTATTCCTGATTCAGCATTAATTCCTCTGCAATTTGCAACCGCTCATTGACGACTGCAAAACATTCAATGTTTTGGCAGCCATTCTTCTGTGATTTGCATGGCAATTACGCGCCATTGTAGAAACACAAAAAGACAAGGAGCACCATGCGCTGTGTCATAGCAGGACAAAGCCACCAATGTGAGGATATGAATAGAGCGGCGTCCCTTAATGAGTTCAATATGAATTGCAGATGAATCAGAGCCATCACAGCAGAAAACTCTAAAAACATTGAGTCATTTTTCTGTGTTCTCTTTTGTCGCTGGATGTCCTTGGTGACATGTTACTTCCATTTTGTACAAACATAGACAACAGCGCCCGCGACCCCAAAAGGGAATAAGCGGTAGAAAATGGATGGATGGATAGACAAACATTGTTTCTTTAAATGTAATGGCTTGTCACTGGGGTTGTTGCCTCAAGGATTTTCTCTCTCTCGGGCCTAAGGGGGATTTGACTGATTCGTGGGGGTGGGGGGGCCTAAGAAAATAGTCGATTTTCATGACTTTGGTTCTCATTATTATCAATGAAATCCGTTATGATACATAGCACAAGCTTGTTTGAGATAAAAGTACTTTTACCTGAATTTTACAAAAAATATCCCAAAAAATTATAAATAAATAATAATAATCAAAATAGTCAAGCAACAATGTCAAAATTGTTTCACGCGCAAAGGTGACATATCGCAATGGACAGCGCTCATGCGGCTGCTAATGACAAAACTAAACATCCAAATGCGACAACAAGAGTCTTTATTCATATGCTTATTTCATGAAAACAAAAACTTAGCAATATTGTTTTGGATCTCAACATTATAACTTAAGAAATTACACTGAGCAAAAATATAAAAGCAACACTTTTGTTTTTGCTCCCATTTTTCATGAGTTGAACTCAAAGATCTAAAACTTTTACTATATACACAAAAGACCTATTCCTCTCAAATATTGTTCACAAATCTGTCTCAATCTGTGTTAGTGAGCATGTCTTCTTTGCTAAAATAATCCATCCCACCTCACAGGTGTGGCATATCAAGATGCTGATTAAACAGCATGATTATTGCACAGGTGTGCCTTAGGCTGCCCACAATAAAAGACCACTCTGAAATGTGCAGTTGTATCACACATCACAATGCCACAGATGTTGCAAGTTTTGAAGGAGCGTGCAGTCGGCATGCTGACTGCAGGAATGTACACCAGATCTGTTGCCCGTGAATTGAATGTTCATTTCTCTACCATAAGCCGTCTACAAAGGCGTTTCAGAGAATTTGGCAGTACATCCAACAGGCCTCCCAACCGCAGGCCACGTGTAACCACACAAGCCAAGGACCTCTACATCCAGCAGGTGCACCTCCATGAACATCTGAGACCATCCACCCGGACAGTTGCTGCAACAATTGGTTTGCATAACCAAAGAACTTCTGCACAAACAGTGAGAAACCGTCTCAGGAAAGTTCATCTGCATGCTCGTCGTCCTCATCGCGGTCTGGTACTGACTGCACGTTTAGCACGTTGGAGAGGTGTTCTCTTCACGTAAGAATCCCGGTTTTCACTGTTCAGGGAAGTTGGCAAACAGCGTGTGTGGTGTCGTGTGGGAGAGCGGTTTGCTGATGTCAACGTTGTGAATCGAGTGGCTCATGGTGGACGTGGGGTCATGTTATGGGCAGGCGTATGTTATTGACAACTAACACAAGTGCATTTTATTGATGGCATTTGGAATGCACAGAGATACCGTGACGAGATTCTGAGGCCCATTGTTGTGCTATTCACCCGAAACCATCACTTCATGTTGCAGCATGACAATGCACATCCCCATGTTGCAAGGATCTATACACAATTCCTGGAATCTGAAAACATCCCAGTTCTTGCATGGCCAGCATACTCACCGGACATGTCACCCATTGAGCATGTTTGGGATGCTGTGGATCGGCGTCTACGACAGCGTGTTCCAGTTCCTGCCAATATCTAGCAAATTTGCACCGCCAATGGACCAACATTTCACAGGGCACAATCAACAACCTGATCCACTCTATGCGAAGGAGATGTGTTGCACTGCGTGAGGCAAATGGTGGTCACACCAGATTCTAACTGATTTTCTGACTCACGGCAGCCTAAGGCACACCTGTGCAATAATCATGCTGTTTTATCAGTACCTTGATATGCCACACCTGTGAGGTGGGATGGATTATCTAGGCAAAGAAGACATGCTCACTAACACAGATTTAGACAGATTTGTGAACAATATTGGAGAGGAATTGGTCTTTTGTGTATATAGGAAACGTTTTAGAGCTTTGAGTTCAACTGAGCAAAACCAAAAGTGTTGCGTTTATATTTTTGTTCAGTATATTTATCGTTAAGTTATTATTAGTCCTAAAGGGCTACAATGTGTTGCTGCATTGCCGCAACGAGACGTGCGAAGAGCTCAATTTGCAAATGATCGCTCCAGAGGGGTGGGCTAAAACAGTTTGCAAACTTGCATTCACGCTGGGATTGGGCAGTCAAAAGATAGAGCTGGACATTTGATAGGCGTTTGTAAAGATGGACCCGGTGGCATGATTGGCCACAGAGACGATTAGCTGTCCCGTTTTGTGGTAGTCTTTGTTACATCGCGCCATTTCTACCCATCCATCCATCCATTTTCTACCGCTTATTCCCTTTGGGGTCGCGGGGGGCGCTGGAGCCTATCTCAGCTACAATCGGGCGGAAGGCGGGGTACACCCTGGACAAGTCGCCACCTCATCGCAGGGCCAACACAGATAGACAGACAACATTCACACTCACATCCACACACTAGGGCCATTTTAGTGTTGCCAATCAACTTATCCCCAGGTGCATGTCTTTGGAGGTGGGAGGAAGCCGGAGTACCCGGAGGGAACCCACGCAGTCACGGGGAGAACATGCAAACTCCACACAGAAAGATCCCGAGCCCGGGATTGAACCCAAGACTACTCAGGACCTTCGTATTGTGAGGCAGATGCACTAACCCCTCTGCCACCGTGAAGCCTTGCCATTTCTACCATATATTGATAATCCACAGACGTCACCAGTGGGACGTCACAAATGGGGCAAATTCCAAACGGCTCCTTTGGAGGACGTATGAAGGAAGGCAAGATTGTTTTATAAATATCTCTGCAATACCTCCATTGTATGATTTAAAAATGTAGGGACTGATCCCAAACACACAACAGCAAGTACCGATAGGTGAGAAACGTTGGCTTTGCATAATAGGACCCTAAAATACTGGGGGGCACAACTGGGGCTGAACAGATTTCTGACGGGGTTATAGTGCTTGTGTTCTTACAACTTCTCAAAATGAGACAGACTCAGGCTTGGCTTCAACAGTTTGTTTACTATAGAGCGCGGCCATATTGAACAGAGTGCCATATATATATATATATATATATATATATATATATATATATATAAATATATATATATATACGTATATATATATATAGGGCTGGGCGATTTTATTTTTTTTAATATCTCAATATTTTTAGGCCATATCGCGATATAATCACAGCAGTATGATGATTCTATGTGTCTACATTAAAACATTCTTCTTCATACTGCATTAATATATGCTCATTTTAAACTTTCATGCAGAGAGGGAAATCACAACTAAGTGAATTGACCAAAAGTGTATTTATTAGACAGTTATTAAGCAGTGGCACAAACATTCATGTCATTTCCAAAACAGAAAGTGCAAGATTGTCAGAGACATTTTAAAACAAGCTATTAGTGCACTTGTGTGCACGATGTCACTAAGATGACATATTAAAACAACACTAAATTAAAGTGCACTTTTTGTACAGAAGGCCACTACAATAGTTTAAAACAAACATACAGTGTTGATCTGGAAATGTTTGCCTCGGCATTTTGATGGTGTGGGCGTGTGGCACCGGATGGAGATGTTGACATGCGGAGTAAGCACTCTTCATTCTCGAGCAGGTGACTTTTCAAATGATGCTACATATTAGCAGTAATTCTATTTTTTGTAGCAACACTTTTGCCCCACAGTTGACAAATTACGGTTGTCTGTTCGACATATTCCCACTTGAAGCCAAACCACCGCCAGACGATGGACCCCCTGCTGTTTTTCTTGGGAATTAATTCTTCCTTCATTTGTTGCCCGATTCACACCTTCTTTCTCTCGTATTATTGCGCGCACCACTCCGCTAGCATCACAGCTAACGTTACTCATGCTGCTACCTCTCTGCTCCGCGAGAGCGTATACGTATGTGACGTATGACGTGACAGTATGTGACGTATGTAAGAAGTTGCGCTTGCTGTCTGTGAGAAGGAGAGACAACAAAGAGTGAGAAGAGCCTGTAGTGTAATGCCAGCAGCTAAAAGCAACTGCGTGAGAACGTATACTCGAATATCACGATATACCGGTAGTCATTTTCTATATCGCACAGAGACAAACCCGCGATATATCGAGTATTTCGATATATCGCCCAGCCCTATATGTATATTTATATATATATATATATATATATATATATATATATATATATATATATATATATATATATATATCTCACAGAGCACACAGTGCTTCACAGGCAGTGAGTATTATTACTCCACAAGGAAAAATAGGCCCATACATTACATTTCCTCCCTTTTTAGATGAACACCACATGGCTCGTACATTCATAAAACAAACACACATAAACAATATGGCAACCACAAATACAATACACGTGCAAGCGCTTTTTTGTTTGTTTTAGCATGTGTATGTCACATACTTTATGATGCATCACAGTCCTTAACAATTCAATGCAGTAATCATAGAACTTGTGACTTACAAATTCAGTCTTTTGGGAGGTGTTCTGTGACTTACAGGATAGCGTCTGTGAACTTGAATAACCTCAGGGGTGACAGAGGCCTTCTTTGAACCAACAGTCTCCAAGACTCTTTTCAGGTGACATGTTGGTGGATGAGATGGCAGTGGTAGCAGTAGCATCCATGTTTGTGGTGTGTGTTTCTGGGGACGGTAAAAAGTGTCTCTTGGGTTGTGCGTCCAGAATTTGATCCACATGACGTCTCCATGTCTGCCCTCTAATGTCAACTGTATATGTTAGTGGTCCTAATCGTGTTATTATTCCAGGAGTCCACTTGTCTCCTCTTTAGTCCCGTGCCATGACTTCCTGTCCAGTCTCAAACTTCCTTACAGATGTATTTGGGATTTGACTAAATTGTTTTTTCTGCACTTCCCTCCGCAGGCTTGGTTTTAGGAGATCGATGTGGCACCTGAGGCTTCTCCCTCGGAAAAGCAGTGCAGGAATTTGATTTGTTGTTGCATGGATAGAATTTCTGTAGACAAGGAGAAATACCCTCCTTTTCCGATACTTTGATGGACTTTTTAAATGTTTGGATAAATCGTTCAGCTAATACATGTGTTGCTGGATGGTAATGTGCACCCTTAATGTGATTGATGCCATTTTTCTTTGTGAATAGGTTGAACTCTTCTGAAGTAAATTGTGGGCTGTTGTTAGTAACAATTTGGCAGTGTTCTCATATTTTTCGGAGGATGTGGATTTCATTAGTACAACCCTTGTCCATTTAGAATGAGGATCCACAAGTCACGCCGACCACGCTTCCATTTGCTCCAACGTTTCACCCTCTGTTCGTGCTCGCTTCTATAACCAGTACTTCATCCCCCGTATATTCAGGTTCTAAAATATAAGGTTGTGTTTCTTCATTTGTCCAAAAATAGTCTTATTCGTTGTCTGTTACCAAGTCTGCCATGATTAGAACACACTCGCGTTTGTTTCCGGAAGTAGGAACACACATTTGTTGCCAGAAGTCGGAAATCCGCTGCTATGGAAACGGAAATTAATGCGCTGAGGAAATAAGTTCCGGTAATGCGTAAAATGACCAAAATACGGTAAATATTGAACATATTACTGATTATGTTATGAACGTGTTTGTTACTACATACTATATACTCGCAGTGTGTATATAAAACATTGATGGAGGGTTTTTAAGTTTTTTAGAGGGCTTTGAGGGCTACAACGGTGACTCCCATTAGCCGCATTTTGCAAGCGTTTTATATCATCTATAGCAGTGGTCCCCAACCACAGGGCCGCGGCCCGGTACCGGTCCGTGGATAGAATGGTACTGGGCCGCACAAGAGAGTAAAAAAATAAAATAAAATAAAAAACTTTTTTTTATTTTTTTATTAAATCAACATAAAAAACACAAGAAACACTTACAATAAGTGCACCAACCCAAAAAACCTTATTCCCCCATTTACACTCATTCACACTCATTCGCACAAAAGGGTTGTTTCTTTCTGTTATTAATATTTTCGGTTCCTACATTATATATCAATATATATCAATACAGTCTGCAGGGATACAGTCCGTAAGCACACATGATTGTATTTTTTTATGACAAAAAATACTTTTCAAGCGTTGACCGGTCCGCGGTTCCAAAAAGGTTGGGGACCACTGATCTATAGGATCCTACAAAAAAGACATGTGTCTTCTTGTTTCTCAAATTCTAAGAAAATGGGCAGTTCCAATTTAAAATTAAGCTATTATTAATGAGATATATTAGGTATACTATAAATTTCATTTGTCACCTGTAAAACAAAGCTAAAATGTAGATATATTGTTATATTGAATTGGTTTTAATAGCGACAATGTACAAAATAAATTAGCCATTTTTACCTAAAATTAAATGTTTTGACATTGACAAAAATGTATCAGTCCCCCCAGCATCTTGCGGGGCTTTTTTGAGATGCCTGAATTTGCAGAAGTTCTTCCCAATTACTGCAATTGAAAGTGCAAGTTTTTTTTTTTAGGTGTTTGTTACAATAGAATCGTGAGAGAAAGTTAAATATGCAATAAATTGTTGTGATTTTCCCTCTGTATTTATAATATGGAAATTTGCAGGAAAAACATTGTTAAATAATGAAAAAAAAAAAACCAAAACACTGAAAAAAAGACTCTGACCAACATGACAAACAAAAATGTTTACACATTATTCAGCCACAACAACGTACATGTGTATTCCTGCAAGGACAAGACTAAACTTATTTTTTTTCTTTCGCAGATAAAATGTATTTATGCTACAGAGATGTAAACAATACAAATAATCTTGAAGGCCATTACTATAGAAATTACACGTTGTATACCAGCTGTACACTGACTACTCTAAACTATACGCAAGCTTAATTTTTAGCATTCTCCCTTGAAAAGATGTAAGTATGTAGGAAAAATAGTTGAAGGGTGTACTCACTTTTGTGAGATATCGTATATTTATATATGCCTATTAAAGTTATTTTCAATATATTCTTTATTCATAAAGTATACATTTTGTGTATTTGACTCTGCCTTTCGCCCAAGTGCAGCTGCAAAAGGGTCCCGACCCCCATGACCTAGAGAGGGAGAAGTGGTATAAATGGATGAATGGAATACATATTTTAACCAACAGTGTGATCCATCTGCTGGCATTCTATTGCTTGCACATGTGATCAATTCACACTACTCTCATGCATAGTTTGTAAAACAAACAGCACTAAGGCTGTCTTATTGTTGTTGTTTTTATTATTATGTCTTATTGTCTGATGTCGGCTCTGTTGTCCACAAGTTGAAGACATTCTCGTGGACATTTGTGCATGTTTTATGACTGAAAGTCGATCATAACCTTTCGTTTATGTCCAATAAATTGACAATCGCAACGTTGAAAATTTCTGGAGGGACTGATTGATGCTATCGTAAGTGCAAATACATTTGTACCTGCACCTTTACACGTACCTCACGAACATTTGGTGGGCTCTTTCTTGGTCTATGCACTACCACTTTAGGCATATTTACTGTTTTTAATGTCGGAACGACTGCTATGAAACAGATCAATGAAACAAACCATCTTGTGGCGGTCTAGTCCTTTTTTTTTGTCGTACAGTAGTTGTGTCCTTTCATTCACTCTATCTTTTTTTTGCTTCTTTGGTTGACAATGAGACACCATGATGCGAGAAATGCAAACACAATAGGGTCAATAACATCAGGGTTTCCCGTAGCGTTTTGTTGTTAAGGCGGCTGCCTTAACAACAAAGAGCCACCGCCTAAACTAACGTCTTAACAAGATCTTCAGCCACACGTGCGCATTTTAAAAATGATCTCTGTCCCCAAGCAAACGCATACACTGAGTGTCATACGCGTGCCAAAGTACTTGGGGCGCTGTAGCCTAGGACTTAAGACCATTTTAGCCAATCAGAAACATTCAAAACATCGTTTCCGGAGGCGGCATATAGCAAAAATGGCGGGTCACGGCAAGAAATAATTATATATGTGGACTGACAGAGAAGTAGAGCTTTTAAGCATCGTTTTGGAGTTTAAAGTTAACTAAACTCAACAAAGTGTTGACTGGGAAACTTGCCAGTCCAAGTCTGGTGACATTCTTACCCTATTTTGGAACGGTACGGACTTGGAGGGACATCTGAGGAATGTCCTCATCGGAAAGAGGACATCACAAAAACAACTATTGGCACTAAACGGAAAGCGATTTGTGGAAAGTACAGATGATAATCAGTCGACGCAGGTGGAAGAAGTGGTTACGGTAGAGTTGTTTTGCTGTACTTCGAACTATGCGAGCAGATCTGGGGCGGTTGTCCATCAACTACATCCATTCAATTTGGTATAGAAACATCAGATATTGACACAAGCTCTCACAGGAGTTCGGATTCTCCATTCACCCATGACAGCCTGGTCACAGACAAAGATATGCCGAATGATGTACAAGAGCAGCAAGATTCCAATGGGAGCAATTCACAATCTTCTGTGGTGAAAGAGAGAAGAGCTCTACTTCAGGTACGTGGGCGCTAACTTCATTGCTAGGAAGTAATATTGTTAAAAGGCAGATAGATGTTCTATATCTGGGGCATCAAAACATTTTTATATGAACTGCACTCCAATTACAAATGCTCTCAGATGACCACTTTCAACAATGTGGAATCATATTTTACCCATTTGTTCTAATATTATCATTGTTTGACATCAGTGTGACAAAAAATACTTGCTTTGGAATCAGAAGTCAAGATGACAAGCATATATTAAAGTTCAGCTGTTTTAGATGTATTTAAATAGGGTTGCATTAAAAATGCTTTGAGTAGTTTCTTGTAATAAATAATATTGAGTTAAGTAAAACTGCAGTTGCATTAAATGTTTTTTTTGTGTCAAAATTAAAATACCTCGAAGTGCTCTATTGACATGTTGTAAATAACATGTCACTATCTTACACCTGTGCTAAAGTGGGTTTATCCCAAATAATGCATTCATGATTATTTGTAAAAATCCTTATAAAAATGATTTTTTTTTTTTTCACTAGGCAAAACTCAACAGCCACAAGCACGACAGACTAAAACGAAAACTTCCAATTGAGACAAAGTTGCTGAATGCAGTAGAAGAAGACGTCCAGATAAAGAATAGACTTCTGGACATGATGGAGACATCAGAGAAGCGATCGTCTGACAATTTAGACCAGTGGTTCTTAACCTGGGTCCGATCAAACCCTAGGTGTTCGGTGAGTCGGCCTCAGGGGTTCGGCGGAGCCTCCGCCGCTGAAGTCAAGACACACACAACTCATCGTGGAAATAAAAACTTCTCCCTATCGGCATATTATGGATACCCCCAAACAATTTTCCCTCTAATTTTCCATGTGATTTGCAGGTGTGTAATTTGTTGTGAGTTCATAATCTGTTTGTGTTGTTCTTTGAACAAAGTGATGTTCATGCACGGTTCATTTTGTGCACCAGTAAAAAAACGTAACTGTCTTGAATTTGAAAAAAAAAAAGTTTTTTATTTTTCACTAAAGAAGGGTTCGGTGAAGGCGCATATGAAACTGGTGGGGTTCGGTACCTCCAACAAGGTTAAGAACCACTGATTTAGACAAACTAACATCAAATTACTAAGTCAAAATATTGACTTACTAATAATGACATACTTAGTATCTCAGGTAACTAGGACTGTTTTGTGTTTTGTTTATACTTTACGGAAAAAATATCGAGATATATATCGTATATCGTCATTCTGAAAATGGAGCGGAAAACACAACCAAAAATTGTAGGCTTCTTTATTTCTCTAATATTTGTATTTATTATTTGTTATTTTTTAATAAACAATGTGTTCAATGTAATCAGAGTCTGTTGTGTATTGCCCCCCCAGGCTGTGGTGGCAGCGATGAGGTGGAGACATGATGGCGACAGGCCGAGTTACACAGTTCCTTACACCCACCCACCCCCTTCCCCGTCCTGCCGCTTATCCCGGGCGACGCCCTCTCCCACCACCACCACCAACTAACACATTTTCTGGGGGAAACACTGAACATTGATACATTTGAGTGTACCTCAAGAACCAAATAGAAGAAGCCCTGCTGTCTGAAGGACACGACTGTCTCCAGTCGGTGACAGAATCTGAAGAAGTCAGCCTAGCCACGCACACACACACACACACACACACACACAATCCCAGCTATTATGACATTCCCCAGGGTTGAGGCAGAGGTCAGCGCAGATGTGCGAGGTTGCTGTAACAGTAGTCACCCTTTAACCTCCAGTCCGACTGAGCTTTTTCTCTCCTCCTTGTAATGTATCTCTTACTCCATTCACTTCTGCTGGCATCTATCAGCAACAACGCATCAGGAGTCAAATGTGAATTTTCAGCTATTTTAATGGATGCCTTTAGAGCTCCAGAGGAGGAGTAAGAACTGCAAGCGTGTAACATGACCCCTTGTGTTTGAGATTATCCTGCAGCAGGATAAAGCTTCCTGCTAATTGTAACAGAAGCTGAGCTGACCAATGCAAAGCGCTCTCATGGTGGAGTCAACCCAAGGTCAGTGCGAGTAGATATATGTATCGATCCCAAACATCGCGGTCCGCAGGAAACTTCCAGTGCTTTTCCTGATCCAATCTCCCCTTAAAGACCATTAGAGCATCTTTGTCTGGGGCTGTGATCTCAATTGCCCCTCTGAAGCTAAATGCTTATTGGGGTCAAGGAGTTGCCATGAAGATACAACGTACCTCACCATCCATTTACCTCACCATGGTTGGTTCTGAACATTATTAAATCAGTGATAAAATGTTCAAATTTATGCTATGAACGTGCATACTTAAATAGTTCTGAAAAGTGTCCTAGTACTTATTTTGGTTAATGTTAGGGTTAGAGTAAAGGGTCAGCGTGTGATGGTGTTTCTTAATTCTGTGGTCAATTCGGTTGGGTCTGGATATTGCAATATCAGTCAAAATGCTTAGGGAGAAAGCAACATGGGAAACAAATATCCTTTATGGCAGTGGTTTCCAATTATTTACTGTTAAACTGTATTTTCTCTAAAGAAGTTCTACTGTTCAGACTTCAGAACGATTCGATTCAGAGGAGTCTGATTCGACTATTAACCTCACAGTTGAACCGTTGGACATGAAACCCCGGCCCTTTCTCTGTGGGAGGAAGGTGAGTTAAGTACCTGAGGCTGCCTGCGTGCAGCAGCTGTGTTGGGAGGATGTTCCTAAATGAGGTATGCAGGGCTCGTCGCAACACATTGACGTCAGATACTTGTCACACACTACGGTCGGGTTGTTCTCAAATTTCCTCCAGATAAATTCAAACAAAACGGAAACTCTGATAATTGGCCCCGATAAAAACATCCGCCTGATCAAGAACTCCCTTGGTGCTCTGAGTGCATCTGTTAAAAGCAACCTTAGAAACCTTGGGGTTGTGTTTGACCAGGCCATGTTTTTGGATGGTCACTGTCGTCAACTGACCAAAAACTGTTTTTATCATCTCAGAAATATTTCGAAAGTGAGAAATTTGTTGTCAAAATTGGATCTCGAAATGATAATTCACGCGTTCATTTCGTCTCGCATTGACTATTGCAATTCTCGTTTCACACTTTTCAACAAGTCAACGCTAAAGAGACTTCAGACTGTACAAAATGCGGCTGCCAGACTTTTGACCAACAGCCCATATCACCCCCGTTTTATCCAGTCTTCATTGGCTTCCAGTTAAATTCCGCATTGAGTATAAGGTTTTAGTCCTGACATTCCGTGCGTTGCCTGGTGGGGCCCCTCAGTACATCACTGACTTGCAATGCCCATAGTCTTCAGGGTGCAGCCTCCGGTCTTCAGGCCAGGGTCTTCTAAAGATCCCAAAAACTTGTTTTAAAACCCGTGGAGACCTGGCATTCCAGGCTATAGTTCCCAGACTCTGGTACAATTTGCACCAGTGCCTCTGTGATCTTGACTGTGTTTAAACTTTTAAGAAACATTTGAAAACTTCTCTTTTTAGTAAAGCTTTTAGTTAATGCACCTTTTAACTATCATTTTGAATCCACTTTGTATCCTTTTTATGATGTTGCCCCTGTTGTTTTAAATTGAATTGTTGTTTTACTTCACCTATGTTTTGTACAGGTCTTTGTGATTTTATCTGTGAAAAGCGCTTTATAAATAAAATGTACTTACTTACTTACTTAAAGGCCACTGTGGGCACTAACCGGGAATTAGACACGCCGCACATCGAGTATACCTGTCGAGCTTGCCGTTTTTGCGGGGGGAAAAAAATGTTTGTCCTTCTTTCCGAGCGTCTTCCGGTTTGTGTTTTTCCCCGGATGTTGCTCTCCACGAAAAACTAAAATCCTCATGAGTACTGCCTCTACTGCAGCTATCAGTTCCACTTGACTCAAGCATTGTGAATAGAGTGTGGTGAATTGCATGTTACGTACTATAAATTCCGGACTACAAGTAGGTGCGTTTTCTCCCAGGCTTTGAACCCTGCACTTTATACAATCCTGTTTATTTATGGGTTTCATGCCGCCAATGAATTTAGCCTCGTCACAACTGAACAATTAAATTGCCAACCAGTTCACTCACACAATCAGCTTCCTAACACTGTTCCTAACCCTTGCTAGCCTTGCGACCGGGCAAAAATGTGGACGCACTATGCAAGGAATCTCACCAGCAATTTTCCAATTGTAAGATGACAACTATAGACCTCAGATTTAAACAGGCTTTTTATTTATGTATTTGTTTAATTGTGTTTCACTGTGTCTTCTGTTTCTTTTGAAGCCGTGTGGACACATCATTAACTCCCAGCGTAAAGTGACCTCAGGTCAGAGGTCAATTGACAGCGCTGACAGTGATGTCAAGTGGCTCGACATGCCGTGAGCCCCATCTGGCCTGCAGGGGGACGTGACAGTCTGGTGTCACATTCGCATCACCTGGTCTTTTGCAGCTCGCTGTTTCTTAGTTTAAACCTCTGTGTAATCTATCGAAACTGGTATGTTCTCTAGCTCAAAAGGTTGTATGAAGATCTTGATAAAACCTTCAGGATACGTCAGAAATGAGATAAGGAACAAGCAATTCAATTTTGGGGCTGAAGTGGATAACCATCTGGATTCAAGAATTTGTAAAATGTGTAAAAAGTGAAGCGCTGTGAATAAATTCCGGCTGCACTGTAGTTCACTGTGTGTACTGTATCTATAGCATTGACTGTAAGAGTTTCACATTTTAAATTGAATTACACAAATAAATATTAATAATACATTCTATAAATATAGTATAAAAATACATTTAATTAAAGTAGATTTAAAAATTATGTATTATTTATCCATATTATATATTAGATGAAACATTTAAAACATATATTCTTTTTTTTACTGTGTATTATGTGCATTATAGATCATTTGTCCAGACTTAAAGGGAAAATGCAATTTTTGGGGGAATTTTGCCTATTGTTTACAATCATTATGTAAGACAGGGGTCGGAAACCTTTTTGGCTGAGAGAGCCACGAAAGCCAAATATTTTAAAATGTATTTCCGTGAGAGCCATGTCATATTTTTTTAACACTAAATGCGTGCATTTTTAAGACCAACGTTTTTAGATTATAATAAGTATCTTATTCTTTTTAATAACATTGTTATTCTGAAGCTAACCAATAATAAATAAAATACTTCTTACCATTAATGCGACTTCTTGAAGAGGTGGGGTAGAAAACGGATGGATGGATTAAAATGCATGAGAATGTTTTATATTTTCAATGTTATTTTTAACATTGTGATTACCAGCGGAATTATTAATTACTTATCATGTTAAACAATGTCAGCTAAGATTTATCTGAGAGCCAGATGCAGTCATCAAAAGAGCCACAACTGGCTCCAGAGCCATAAGTTCCCTACCCCTGATGTAAGACATGATCACGGATGTATTTTTTTTTTATGCATTCTAACTCGTAAATAAACGCAAATAAACGTCCACTTACAACAGAGCCAAAAGTGGGGTCCTCTATTCCGCCCATAAAACCCAATAAAAAATCATATAAAAAGCGCCAACAATACTCCATTCACATTTCATGACTATATTAACCAAGTATTAGTAATATTTTTATTACAAGCGCTAACACAGACAAAGTATGTATAGCGGCAACGTGATCCCAACCTCATGTGCCAATGTTTACATTATTGACTGGTAAGCTGCTTCCTCGCTTCCTTGCTTGTGGAAGTTTATTGTAGATCATAAATTATGCATCTCACGTGAAATAATGTGATGGTAATGGCGAGAACGACAAGACAAGACGCTTGGTTCCACCCATCTTTTCTTCGCAAGTATTATGAGTCATTCTTCATCCAAACAAGAATATAACAAGATTCTATCAGTCGGCATGACAGCAGACATTGTACAGTAAGTGGTGTTTTATTATGTTCGTTGGCTCTCATAAAGTCTGCAGTGAGTATTAATCAGTTAAATTAACGTGCTGCGTATGCAAAATACGTAAATATTAAATGTTATTATAAATGTGCCTGTTACTACATTACATATATACTTACATCATGTATATAAAACCTTAATGGAGGTGTTTGGATGTTTTTTTTAAGGGTTTTATAGGCTAAATAGGGGATGGCGTGGCGCCGTTGGGAGAGTGGCCGTGCCAGCAACCTGAGGGTTCCTGGTTCGATCCCCAGCTTCTACCAACCTAGTCACGTCCGTTGTGTCCTTGAGCAAGACACGTCACCCTTGCTCCTGATGGGTCGTGGTTAGCGCCTTGCATGGCAGCTCCGGCCATCAGTGTGTGAATGTGTGTGTGAATGGGTGAATGTGAAAATAGTGTCAAAGCGCTTTGAGTACCTTGAAGGTAGAAAAGCGCTATACAAGTACAACCCATTTACCATTTAATGGAATGACAACCATAGACTCTATTGTAAGATGTCTTTTAATATCATTTATTTACTATTTAGAATACATTAAAAAAGGAAAACATATGTGTTCTCCTACATAGGAATTGTGAATCATAGGCAAAAAAAGTGCAGTTCCCCTTAAAAGGTTGCACACTCCTGGTGTTTGTAAATGGACACAGTTGTGTGATGCGACAAACAAACATGATGGCCAACCTCCAGAATAATATTTCAGCTGCTGTCCATGTGACCACCACCTTACCCAACTGAGTGGTGATGTTACTACTTACAAACACATTATTCTGCAGTCTTTCCATTGACCTTCGCCCATTGCATAGATAAACGATTGCATTTCAGTTAGCTACACTAAGATAAGATTACGTGCGTGTGTTTTGTGTCGATATCGATACAAGCTACGCCCCCCTCCGCCCCCCACCGCCCCCCACCCGCTACCTCAAAGCTAATGTTTGGGGAAACACTTTGTGTGTGTGTCAGATTTGTGGTGACGCTGACTTGCAAAAGACGCTTCCAGCATTGAGCCAAAGCCAATATTGAGCCTCAGTAATATACTGTAGTGTAAGCTGGTTAGCATTTCATGACACAGTCCAGATTTGGGCCCAGTTTTAATCTGCCATATTGAGATCATATTTTGGGGGCTTTAAGGGCACGCTTTGCACATTTTTACAGAAGCAGAAGCAAAAACGGTTCCGCTACTAATTGTCTGCACAAAATAGGTTGCCCCTTCCACTGTTGTTTCTGGGTGCGTGAGTTCTGAGTATCGGAAATGTTAAAACACGCTGAGAACAACAGGCCACATGACAAAAGTAACATCTGGCTCAGGCTGCAGAGATGATTACTCTGCAGCTCTGCGAGAACTCATCCTGCAGGCCTTGCTCTCACCCTGGCTTACGCAGACCTCTACACACAACACGCACGGAGTGGTGTAACCAGATGGCACAGTCTCTTTGACTGTCACCTAAACCTCTATGGAATACTAGTAGGGATATGTTTTGGTACGCAAAAACACCAAGAGCGGAAAGCTGGAGGCTGCTAATTGGTGTTGTAGAAGGTGATGTTGTAAACCACAAGATCAACCTATGGTGACAGTTTATCATTTAACAAGTGAAACTTCCCCGTGCATATATTGTTTTGTCATCCCTTACGATTTTGGAGGAAAAATCATCCAAATAACCCATTTGGAGTTAAAAAAAAAAAAGCAATAATAGCCATTGAAAACACTTTAGACCTGTTTTTCACTGCTCGAAAAGCCGACATGTTAAGTTTGTGCATATGAAGCACCCTGCTGTATTGTGTGTCTGTCACTGGGTCATGTCATAACTATAACCAAACGTAAATATGTATACAATAAAAAGTATAGTTTTTATGTAAAGAGACTTGCAACTCGACTTAGACTTTAACATCAATGACTTGTGACTTCACTTGGACTTGAGCCTTTTGACTTGACATGACTTGCTACTTTCCCCAAAACCCAAAGATTAAAAAGTTATTCTGAAGCGCTCTGTATCTTTCATTTTGTATTTGTGTGTCTATCTATCAGCGTGTGTGTCCAACAGCGTGTGTACTCTCAGTACAATAGCCAATCAAATTAGATCCACGTTGTTTTCATCACACAGCATTTATCCAATCAAATTGCAGGACAACCACCGAACAAGAATTGTCAAAACGCGCCAGTGAGACAAAATTATGCCAAAGTTGGTTTTGTTCGGGTATAAAAACTAGGGATGTCCCGATCCAGGTTTTTGCACTTCCGATCCGATACCGATATTGTTTTTGCAGTTCCGATCCGATACCGATACTGACCGATACCGATACTGATCGATACTGGCCTATCCGAGCATGTATTAAAGTTTAAAGTTATTTAGCCTACTTAGTTGTCAGAATCATGTTGAAAAGGGTTTTAGTACTCTTGATAACAACTAGCCAGCTGAATTAGGGGAGTTTGAATAATACACAATGGTTGGTAACAAGAAACTGACCTGTTTATTCAAGGATAAACACAAAATAGACAAAATTATACATGACAAACAGAAATGGCATCATTGAACTAGGGCTGGGCGATATGGCCTTTTTTTAATATTGCGATATTTTAAGGCCATATTGCGATACACAATATATATCTGGATATTTTGCCTTAGCCTTGAATGAACACTTGATGCATATAATCACAGCAGTATGATGATTCTATGTGTTTTGATTGATTGATTGAGACTTTTATTAGTAGGTTGCACAGTGAAGTACATATTCCGTACAATTGACCACTAAATGGTAACACCCCAATAAATTGATCAACTTGTTTAAGTCGAGGTCCATTTAAATTGATTCATGATACAGATATATACTATCATCATAATACAGTCATCACACAAGATAATCACATTGAATTATTTACATTATTTATAATCCAGGGTGTGAAGGGGGGCGCCGGATGTAAGTGTCAAAAAGACAGCCAAAAGAGTTTGATATGCGAGCACCTTAGAGGGAGCGTTGCTCGCACGGCTGCGCTAGCATCACAGCTAACGTTAGCCATGCTGCTACCTCTCTGCTGGGAGAGGACGTATACGTATGTGACGTATGTCGTGACAGTATGTGACGTATGACGTGACGTATGTCGTGACAGTATGTGACGTGTGTAAGAAGGTGCGCTCGCTGTCTGTGAGAGGGAGACACAGGAAAGTGTGAGAAGAGCCTGTCGTGTAATGCCAGCAGCTAAAAGCAACTGCGTGAGGATTGTGAATGTGTTGAAGGTGTGCTGGAAAATGCGGAACGGAAATTACGGAGCAGCAGAAAAGTGGAATGTATTATTTAAATCGGTGCGTTGGAAAACATGGACCAGAGTTTTTTTTTAAAACTGGATCTGGATCGGCATTTTCCCATGCCTTGCCGATACGCAATTTTTGGCAAATATCGGCAGCCGATCCGATCCAAATATCGGATCGGGACATCCCTAATAAAAACTACGACTTGGTTAACAAAAAACGAATTGCAGTATGCTAAACATGCAGTTTGAATATTACAGACGGAGACGCAACAACTTCCAACTTCGTTCGACATTTGAAGTTGCACAAAGAAGGGTAAGTTTTGAATGTAAGCTAACGTTTATTGGCTAAGCAACGTGACTTTTATTTGCTGTGTATTTAAATCAGTGAGGCTGTAAACTCACTGCTAACGTTATAACCATAGACATCTTATAAGGGTACACAGCATCGAGTGCTACTGCCTACTGGCGCTGACGAGACGCGGGGCCGCCATCTTGGAGTGGTGATCCGCTCCACCCAGTGCAATTCATTTGGCAGGAGCAATGAACTGTCAGTGTATTTAATTCATCTTACCTCACTGAATACGACTGATTTTCACGCGTTTTTTTGTCATACGTGTAGCTATGATAAAAGACACATGTTTTGGCGTGTTTTATTATTCATCGACGTCCCACTGGGGTGAGTTTTCCTTGCCCTTATGTGGGCTGTACCGAGGATGTCGTTGTGGCTTGTGCAGCCCTTTGAGACACTTGTGATTTAGGGCTATACAAATAAACAATTGATTGATTGATTAATAGTTTGCTTAACAGTAATAGAATATTCTTATATGCTATAAGTGACCAGACGTCCCAGATCAAAACTGGGAATATAATCCCAGAGAAGGGGGAAAAAAACGGTCAGCTATTTTTAAATTGAAGAAACAATATGATTAGGTTATATATACATGCGTATATCCTACATAAACAATGCATGAATACATTAGATATCTATATATCTTAGGGACCTATAGACTGTATCTCTGTTGCTGCAGCAGCAGAGAGTTTATTCTGTCTTGACACTTTGTATTGATATTTTGTATTACATTCTTCCCTTAAATGATCATGTTTAAAGTGATTGTTTTATATGTATTTTTTATGTATGTCGCTTTGAATAAAGTGTCTGCCAAATACTAAAACATAAACATATATAAACACCTGAAAGTCTTTATATCAGCTAAAACCACCACTCTGTTTCACTGGATTCAGAATAAAACCAAATTCTGTCTTACCCAACAATGTTAGTATTTGAATATTGTTACTTGAAGACTTATTTCTGGTTACAATTATACTGTTAAGAAAGTATTGTCTTATATTTTGCCTAAAATGAGAATGCATCATAATCAGTGGCGGCTGGTGAATTTTGTTTTAGGAGGGGCTGAAAGTTTGTAAACCAAACCCCTGTAGGGTGTCATCCTCCCCCAGAAGATTTCTTTGTGATTTTCACATACGAATATTGAAGATCTTTGCTTCTTCTCAACTCTGTGGTAATATTCTTTTCACAAAATACAATCAATATTATGTTAATGTTAAATCTTACTTGTGAAAAGTAATCCCCCAATACCTATTTTCAACAGTCCGCTCATTTGAGCAGGAAAACGCTGAACACCAGCCCAGCATCTTTGTTTTCTACCTGTCAACTGTCAGTTTAGGCTGCTCGTCGGCTCGTCATCACCACTTCAAGATGGCGGCCAAATTGCTCACGTCACAGCAACCAATGCTCCGTCTACTTATAAAATGTCTATGGTTAAAACGTCATTGCAAACACGGCAATTTGTTGCGTCCACTGCAGTTTGCTACCTTATTCATACTTTTTGTCAAGTGATTTTTTTAAAGCAGGGTTGCATGAGGTACCTACACATAACGTTACGTTAGTCAGTGTATCACACACAGTAACATTACGTTAGTCAATGTATCACACACAGTAACGTAACGTTAGACGGCGGTCAGCAGCACCGTGTATTTTAGCCACCTACAAAAAGACAAACATAGTCAAATAAAGGTCAGTTACAATGTATACTATATTAAGAATGTGTACATATTGCATAGGGCCCTGACATCTAAAAAGTACAACTCTGTTCATTGTTATGTTCATGTATTTGTTATGTTTTTCATGTGTACGCACATTTTAACACACATACAGTATGAGATGAGATCAATGAGAGAAGGTAAGAACAGGATAGAAACTGCTGTGGAACTAGTTACAATGCAATATGCCATGGAAATACAATGTTAACACTTTTGTGCAAATAAGTACAGTTGCACTTGTTTTTCAAATGTGTTTATTCTGTAAAGGAATGAGTTAAATGTTTAAAATGACTTGTTAATGCTATTATGAAGTGCAATGTCAGCACTATTTTTTTTCCCTGCAATTTCAAATGCACTTGTTTTAATAAATAAATACAGCGTTTTAAAAGCATACACAATCTGTGTAAATATATTAGTCCGTGGTTAAAAGGACTTGAAAGGACTCGAAACTCAAAATGCAGGACTTGGGACTTGACTCGAGACTTTCCAGTCTTGACTTGCCTGTCTTGACTCGGAACTTGCCTCGAGACTTGAGGGCAAAGACTTGAGACTTGCAAAACAATGACTTGGTCCCACCTCTGGTAACAGGACTGAATAAAAAACTATGGGTGTAATGATTCGTTTTAACAACATTCAAGTCGATTCAGAATTTGTGGTTGCCAATATGATTAAAGGACGATATTATTTTTTGAGAGCGATACGATATGAAACAATTCAGTGAGTTGAAATCGATTCAGTAACTTTTTAGCAAAATAAAAAAAATCAAGCACTGTGACTGTGAAAAAAATACAGGAAACTTAAACTGCAGTGTCCAGGTAAAGTTTCCTATATTCCTGTTATTTCTGGTAAGGGAATTATTTATAAATGAATTAACAATCAAGTAAACAACAATTAATGGCCAATTCATTTACATCAGATTTGAATAAAGTGCAACCAAAACTTTAGGTTACTAATAAACTACTAATAAAAGTCTCAATCAATCAATCAATCAATCAATCACGTTTAATTAACAAGAGGAATCGTTTTCTGCTCACATTTTCAACAGTCAAGCAATTTTCAAAAAAAGTACAGTAACCAACATTTCAACAGTAGATTACATACAGTATCTGGTCTCTGTTCTGGCATCGCCGATGAAGGACTGCGTCCTAGGTGTGCAGAAGCATATATGTCTCCTCATCCTTGTTGATGGTGTTGGCCCCTCACTTCCTAATTTCCATAGCCTCCTTGATTCATCTCTTGTATTTATTTGTTTTTGATTAAATTACTTTTCCTTGTCTGCTTCATGTTGTTGTGTTGCAGAAGTTGGTGCATCGGTGTAACTTGCTCTGCTATCCCTTCCGTTGTGTTGGTCTTTTGTGACTTAAAGTTTTTATATTAGTGTGTTGTGTCCTTTGTCTATGCTGTAGCTTTTGTAATCGTGCCGTAACTGAAATTATTTGGGTTCTAATTTAAGATATTGTCTAGTGGTGATTGCATTTGTTATGACCTTTCTCGACCACTGTAGCTATCCTCCATTTTTGTTTTGATGACGCCACAAATGGGCAAAAACAGACTTAGCCCGAATGTCCTCAGAACCCGAAACGGCCGCGGATCGGCAGACACACGGCGGCAGACTCTTTCTGTTTTTATTCAAGTCGATGTGTCAATTTCCAACGCCTGCGAAACGTCACCGACATGCCATTGCTAAATATACGCAGAGCTTCTATTTTGGCTAGACGCCGCAACAAATCCGTTCAATTTAGCTAAAATCTACTAGTGTAAGACAGGAAGTCATGCACAAACACAAAAAAAGTATCCGGTTTACTTTCAAAATAAAATACCCCGTTTTCAAGGCAGGGCGTATTTTACACCTTGTAACATCATAATGGTAGGGGACAAACGTGAAGTCAAGTGTTGATAGTTTTTCAGGTGATTTCAACAACAACATGGATGAGGAGGCCTTAATTTTGGAGGCTCAGAACCACCGAATCATATTTGACACTTAAAAAAAAAAGAAAACGTCTGGCATTTAATTGCACAAGTAATACAATTGGATGGTAAGTGGTTAATAATGTCCGTTAATGTTTGAAAACAACTTAGAGATTATAATACAGTTTCACATATACATGTAAATATTACACATACCCATTGTTGAATATACAAATGTTCAAAAAAGTGAAAGATCTTCAGGGCACCCAGTTGATTTGCTTCTGCTTCTCTTCAGGGTCAAAAAATGTTTGCTCCCCACCTCCTTATCACGTGGTTACTCAAGGATTTGCGAGACACTATTTTGCTGCACGACAGAGAATTGCAGGACAGCAGAGGGCAGCGCCCTTCCGCGATGACGCCAGTCCACGGCCGTTTTATATTCGGTGGAAATTCGGGGTTACTGTTTAACGTCCTAAATTTTGAAAGTGCAAAACTTCATATAATGTCTGTCGTTCTTAATTCCAATGTTTTCCTTTGTCTAGTAAAAATAAAATCTTTTAATTCCTTTTTAAAACGATCTTGGATTGATACCTTTCTCCCGTAATGCAAACGTGCCGAGCACAGATCGATATACCTAAAGTTTAGAAATATAAATCGATCGATCGATCAATCGTTAGACCCCTAATTAAAAACCATTAGACATGACTAAAGTGTGAATGTGTACTTTTTTTCTAAATACACTTAAAGTAGTTGGGATAAGGAGTAACACAAATATGTTGAAAAAAGTTGCATTTCTGAAGGATTTAAATTCTCATATTTTATGGTAAAGTTTATATTTAGGAGTGCTGTTGGCAACATCCTCCCAGTAACATTTCTCAAAGCAAACAATATAACTACAACATCACTGTGGAGAGGGGCGTGGTTCACGCGTTCCCTGCGGGCGGGGTGTGTGCAGGGGCCGGCCATGAAGCGGCAGACAGGTGAGTGGATATCTCAGCTGGAACGAGTTATCTAATCACCTGTTCCTTTTATTAGCAGCGTCGGAGACCATGAGGGGGTGGTGTGGGCTGGAGACGACGAGAGCGACACCACGAGAGAGACGCTGAAAAGCGGAAAGAGACTTTGGGAGAAAGAAAATAAAAGAATTGTAAACGCTGCATCGGATGGTTGTGACAGTTCCTGTGGTCCCAGACGAACCCGTACCTAAGCCTTGCTACAGCGGCGCCCAACAGGAAAGCGGACCAGGAAGAGGATGTCGGCACCAACCCCTTTGGAGGCGCTGGGCCAAGTTCTGGCCGAGGTGTCAGCGGCAAGCAGACAGCAGACCCAAGTGCTGCGAGTGCTGATGAACAGAGCAGAAGCAGCGGGAGGGATGTCCTCCATGAAGCGCATGGTGGAGGGGGAGGACCCCCAGGCATTCCTGGACGTCTTCGAGGCCACGGCGACGTCGTGCAAGTGGCCGGAGGAGGAATGGGGCGCGAAGCTGCTGCCGCTCCTGGTGGGGGAGGCGCAGCGGGCGGCGCTGAGTCTCCCGGCGACCGCCCGCATGCAGTATGCCGATCTACGCCACGCCATCCTGGACCGGGTAGGCAGCAGCCCCGAAGACCACCGCCGAAAGTTCCGGGCCATGAAGTTGGGGGCAGAGGACCGGCCCTTCGTGTTGGCATACCGGATGAGGGACGCGGCAACCCGGTGGCTCCAGCCCAATGGGCTGGACCCAAAGATGTTGGAGTCCATCATCCTAGAACAATTTATTGATGCCCTCCCGGCCAGGACCTCAGCATGGGTGCGGTACCACAGCTCCCCAGATGTAAAAACAGCGGTGAAACTGGCGGAGGAGCACCTGGCGGTCCAGCGGGAGGCGACCCCAAAGACAGCCGAAAGGCCCACCCCAGCACCCCACCGACGACTCGCCCCGCTATGGGGGAGGATGGAGGAGACGTCCCGGGAGCAGCGACCACGCACGGCCGAGCCACCCGGAGCCAACGAGCAGGTCCCCCACGCGGGCAGCCAACAAAAAATCGCACCCACACGCACCCACATATACACAGCAAGGGGGGGGACACGGGGCTATAATATCTCCTCTGTTGGTGCATTTCAGGGTACCGGCGCTGCGGAGAGGGGGCTTCCCTCGCAGATGGCGCCTCAAACACCAGGGCCGGTGTGCTGGAGGTGCGGACGGCCCGGTCACGTGCGCCGGGAGTGCTCCATGATGGAGGTGGGGCAGGTGATGCGGGTTGTCGGGCCTCCAGCACCCGCCCCCGATCTGGGGGAGACGTACTGCGTCCCGATAAGGGTACAAGGGAGTACATACCGGGCGATGGTGGATTCGGGCTGTAAACAGTCCATGATCCACCAAAATCTGGTTCGACCCGGGGTATTGAGGCATGCAACACGGGTGAAAATTAGGTGTATTCATGGGGATGTGCACGAGTACCCTATTGTGCCAGTGGAAATTTTACATAAAGATCAAAAGCATAAAGTCAAGGTTGCCGTAAGCGCGCAACTTACGCACCCCGTAATTCTAGGGACGAATTGGCCGGGATTTAACCAGTTGGTGACGCAATGTGTGGGGGTGCGTTCACGGACAGTAGGCGAGGGGAGTATCCGCGCAGTTCTCAGCGGCGACGCGGCTTCATCCGGTACTGCCGAGCGGGAACCGGGGGGGGATTCGCGGGAGGCCCCCCCGGCCCCCCGGTGGCATCCTACTGAGGATTTTCCCCTCGAGCAGTCCCGTGATGAAACCTTGCGCGAGGCCTGGGACCAGGTGGATTATATTGACGGTCAGCTGGTGCGCCCGGGGAAAGCGCGGGTATTCCCCCATTTTTCAATTATTCGGGATAGATTGTACCGAGTGGGCCGTGACACTCAAACCGGGGAGGAACACACCCAGTTGTTGGTGCCAAAACGCCACCGGGAAATGGTTTTCCAGGCGGCGCATTTTAATCCCATGTCTGGCCATTTAGGGTATGATAAAACACTTAATCGGGTCATGGTCCGATTCTATTGGCCAGGCCTCCGGGCAGACGTGCGCCGTTGGTGCGCTGCCTGCCCAGACTGCCAGCTGGTGAACCCAGCGGCCACCCCAAAGGCGCCCTTGCGCCCATTACCGCTCATGGAGGTCCCGTTCGAGAGAATTGGGATGGACCTCATCGGACCATTTCACCCGAGCACACGGGGATACCGCTTTGTGTTAGTCCTGGTGGATTACGCAACGCGCTATCTCGAAGCAGTGCCCTTGCGCTCTATCTCTGCCAAGAGTGTTGCGCAAGCGCTGTTTCAGGTCATCTCCCGAGTTGGAATCCCGAAAGAGATTCTGACTGACCAAGGCACGTCCTTTATGTCGCGCACGATAAAGGAACTTTACGGGTTATTGGGAATTAAAGCGATCCGCACCAGCGTATATCATCCGCAAACAGATGGGCTGGTGGAGAGACTAAATAAAACGCTGAAAACCATGATCCGTAAATTTATGCACGAGGACAAACAGAATTGGGATAAATGGTTGGACCCCCTAATGTTTGCGATGCGCGAGGTACCCCAGGCCTCAGTTGGTTTTGCACCGTTTGAGTTATTATACGGCCAAAGGCCTCGCGGAGTGCTGGAAGTTATTAAGGAAAGCTGGGAGGAGGGTCCGAGCTCCAGCAAAAATGAAATTCAGTACGTCATGGACATGCGAGCAAAACTCCACAAGGTGGGGCACTTGTCACGTGAGAATTTGCTCCGTGCCCAAGAGCGTCAGCGGCGCACGTATAACAGGGGGACCCAACTACGCAAATTCACACCGGGAGAAAAAGTACTTGTATTGCTTCCAACCTCAAACTCCAAATTACTTGCAAAGTGGCAGGGACCCTTTGAGGTCGCACGGCAAGTGGGTGATGTCGATTATGAGGTTCGGCGCTCGGACCGACGCGGAGACACTCAGATTTACCATCTGAACCTGCTGAAGGTATGGAAGGAGGCGGAGCCTGTTTCCATGGTGACAGTAGTGAGGGAGGAGGAGGAGTTGGGGCCGGAGATCCCGCGCTCTGGCCCGGCCCCTCGGCTGGCCTGTGATGACCAGCTCACATTGGCGCAGAGAGCGGAGGTTGCTGAGTTACAGCAGCGCTACTCTGATGTGTTCTCCTCGCGGCCCGGTCGCACGAATCTCATCCGACATCATATTGAGACCAGCCCGGGGGTTACGGTGCGGTCTCGGCCATATCGGCTTCCCGAACACAAGCGCAAAGTGGTTCGGGAGGAATTAAAAACCATGCTTGAGTTGGGGGTGATAGAAGAATCCCACAGCGCGTGGTGCAGTCCCATTGTTCTGGTTGGGAAGAAGGATGGGACTGTGCGGTTCTGTGTGGATTACCGCAGGGTGAATGAACAATCACGGTTTGACGCGTACCCAATGCCTCGGGTCGACGAGCTCCTAGATCGGCTGGGCACTGCTCGTTTTTTCACAACGCTGGATTTGACCAAGGGCTACTGGCAGATTCCCTTGTCACCTGAGTCCCGAGAAAAAACGGCTTTCTCTACTCCGGAAGGTTTGTACCAATTTGTGACACTTCCGTTTGGCTTGTTCGGTGCGCCCGCCACGTTCCAGCGTCTCATGGACCGCGTGCTGCGCCCCCACGCTGCATACGCGGCTGCCTACCTGGATGATGTCATCATCCAGAGTGGCAGCTGGGAAGAACACATGCGGCGGGTGGGGGCGGTGCTCGAGTCCCTGAGGCGGGCGGGGCTCACCGCCAACCCGGCGAAGTGCGCAGTTGGCCGGAGGGAGGTACAGTATCTGGGGTACCACTTGGGAGGGGGACAGGTGCGGCCCCAGGTAGACAAAACAGCGGCAATCGCGGCCTGTCCACCCCCCAAGACAAAAAAAGAGGTGAGGCAGTTTTTGGGACTGGCGGGCTATTACCGGCGGTTCATTCCCCGGTTCGCGGACTTAACCGGCCCACTGACTGACCTCACCCGAAAGGGTGCTCCAGAACTGGTCCAGTGGACGGAGCAGTGCCAGCGGGGGTTTGAGAAGGTAAAAACAGCACTCTGCGAGGAGCCGGTGCTGCACATGCCTAACTTTGACATCCCTTTCTGTCTGCAGGCGGACGCGTCGGGCCGGGGCCTGGGGGCGGTGCTGTCCCAGCGGGTGGGGGACGTCGACCGCCCCGTGCTGTACATCAGCCGTAAACTCTCGGACCGGGAGGCAAGGTACAGCACGGTGGAGAGGGAGTGCCTTGTCATCCGGTGGGCGGTCGGGGCCCTCCGCTACTACCTGTTGGGGCGTGCCTTCAGTCTCTGCTCGGACCACAAACCGCTCCAGTGGCTCCACCGCATGAAGGACGCCAACGCGCGGATCACCCGGTGGTATCTGGCATTACAGCCCTACAACTTCCGGGTGGTCCACAGGCCGGGTGCGCAGATGGCCGTGGCCGACTTCCTCTCTCGCCCCGCTATGGGGGGGTGTGGGGGGGAGTGGGCACGGCCGGACGGCTGCCCGGCCTGAGTCTAGCGGTGGAGGCATGTGGAGAGGGGCGTGGTTCACGCGTTCCCTGCGGGCGGGGTGTGTGCAGGGGCCGGCCATGAAGCGGCAGACAGGTGAGTGGATATCTCAGCTGGAACGAGTTATCTAATCACCTGTTCCTTTTATTAGCAGCGTCGGCGACCATGAGGGGGTGGTGTGGGCTGGAGACGACGAGAGCGACACCACGAGAGAGACGCTGAAAAGCGGAAAGAGACTTTGGGAGAAAGAAAATAAAAGAATTGTAAACGCTGCATCGGATGGTTGTGACAGTTCCTGTGGTCCCAGACGAACCCGTACCTAAGCCTTGCTACAATCACCTTACGTTACCTTTAGTGGTTAAGGCCCAAGCTGTTTGTTTACATGCTTTTTCTATTTCTCTTTGCTATTTGGGCTTATTGGACCCTAATTAGAATAAAAACTAAGAATCATCTTTTGATAAGATGTACTTAGTCCATAAGTACACATATGTGTACTTCATGTTTAGTGACATGCTAATTCTTATTTTTACACTTTTTTTTCCCCAAATTCCATTGTATGTTATACTCTTCTGACACCACCAAAAGGCAGTGTCCACATAAGCGGCCATTAGACCCCAATTCAGTAGTGTACACAATTTTGGAAATAAGAGCCAAAAGGTGCTGTACACGCATGTGGCCACTAAGCCTTTAGAGGTTAAACAGAACACACTGTCTATAATTTTCACAATTACAAAGTTTATGCAATAGAAATTTTTACCGGCCCGAATAAAATGATTGGTGTTTACGTCTGTCACTCACCCGGTTTCATTAACACTTACGCGCAGGGAGTGTGTGCACACATACAAAAGCAGTCCAAGACAAGCAACAAACAATTTGCAGTAATGTTGTTGTTACGATAGAAACGACATTAAATGACAGCTAGTCCAAATTGCTATTTTTAGCAAACAACACCTAAAGCTAATGCACGTCCATGTGTTGCGTACGTACGCTATTACGTCATCACGTACGAGAAGCTGTAAGAGGGCGGGATATACTGTGTAAAATACATTGGAAAGATAACGCCCTCTATGCATTTGTGTGAATGTTACAAACAGCACCTTTAAGAAGCGGGAACAGTCAACAAATGCTATTTTCCCATTGTTTAAGGTAGATTAAATCAGCGTTGTTGGGAAGTAAGCGCCCCCTAGAGGGCCTATCTCAGCTGCATAGGCGGGGTACACCCTGGACAAGTCACCACCTCATCACAGGGCCAACACAGATAGACAGACAACATTCACACTCACATTCACACACTAGGGCCAATTTATTGTTGCCAATCAAACTATCCCAATGTCACAGGGAGAACATGCAAAGTCCACACAGAAAAACCCAGAGCCCGGGGATCGAACCCAGGACCTTCGTATTGTGAGGCACATGCACTAACCCCTATAAAAAAAGTTTAAGGTAAAGTACCACTGATAGTCACACACACACTAGGTGTGATGAAATTATCCTCTGCATTTGACTCATCACCCTTGATCACCCCCTGGGAGGTGAGGGGAGCAGTGAGCAGCAGCAGTGACCGTGCCCGGGAATAATTTTTGGTGATTTAACTCCCAATTCCCACTCTTGATGCTGAGTGTCAAGCTCAGGGAGGTAATAGGTCCCATTTTTATAGTCTTTATTATGACTGGGCCGGGGTTTGAACTGACGACCTACCGATCTCAGGGTGGAGACTCTAACCACAAGCCCACCGCAGTGGTACTCAGTTGTAATTCACTTTTCCACCACTTGGGGAAAAGTGGTGGAAAAAATATGCGCCAAAAATATGACTAAGAGGTGAAACCGTAGTTTCATTTGCACTTTAATTTTAATTTAATTTTCATCAGTTATTTGTATCATCTGAGGTTTGATATAAGTATTGAATACCATGAAAATCAAGAGTAAGAACAAACTCAGTATTAAGCCTACTCAGTGGCCTAGTGGTTAGTGAGTCCGTGAGTTCAAACCCCGGACGAGTCATACCAAAGACTATAAAAACGGGACCCATTCCCTCCCTGCTTGGCACTAAGCATCAAGGGTTGGAATTGGGGCTTAAATCACCAAAAATGATTCCTGGGCGTGGCACCGCTGCTGCTCACTGCTCCCCTCACCTCCCAGAGGGTGATCAAGGGGATGGGTCAAATGCATAGGACAAATTTCACCACACCTAGTGTGTGTGACAATCATTGGTACTTTAACTTTAACTTGATGTGAGCCCCGGGCCCCTCTGTAGTGGAAAAGTTGGGTCCTGAGGTTCTAAAAGTTAAAAAAGCACTGGTTTAAATCATATTTTAACATGTATTTATCGATGTACAATGTGCAGGACACTTTGCTGAATATAAAGTATCTTACAGTTATATGTTTTATCATGCATTTAATAATTTTATTTGCGGGGGAAGCAAATGACACTAACTCAGGGGTAGGGAACCTATGGCTCGAGTCTAGAGCCAGATGTGGCTCTTTTGATGATTGCATCTGGCTCTCAGATAATTCTTAGCTGACATTGCTTAACACGGTAAGTAATGAATAATTCCGCTGGTAATCAGTTTTAAAAATCACGTTCAAAATATAAAACATTCTCATGCAGTTTAATCCATCCATCCGTTTTCTACCGCACCTGTTCAAGAAGTCGCAATATTGGTAGGAAGTATTTTATTTGTTATTGGTTAGCTTCAGAATAACAATGTTATTAAAAAGAATAAGAGACTTATTATACTCTAAAAATGTTGGTCTTACTTAAAAATGCACACATTTAGTTGTATTCGGTGTTAAAAATATTATATGGCTCTCACGGAAATACATTTTAAAATATTTGGCTTTCATGGCTCTCTCAGCCAAAAAGGTTCCCGATGAAATGACCCACAAAGTCAGTCAAACCCTAAACATAGACTGAGGGAGATGCATGACGAAAGAAGTATAAATTTAAAAAATCAGTCAAATGAAAATAAATACATACCGGTACCAGTCCAGTCCTCGTGCGTAATGCCGGTCAAAGAAGTGAGGTTCGGACCCAAGAGCTCGAATGTCAGGATGCAGCCTCAGAAACTCCAGCAAAGCTCTGGTTCCTCCCTTTTTCACCCCGATGATCAGAGCATGCGGTAACCTCCGGCTGGCGGTCCATTCCTTCCCCGACATGTTCGCCTCCAGCCCGGCATGGCCGGTGGCGCCGATGACGGAGCCCTCCCTGGAAGCCCCGCTCCCGTTCCTCTCGTACAGCGCGAATAAGAAGCCCGCAGGAGGCTGCTTGACGTCCGAGTTCCCCACCAGACCGGACTGGCGGCCCCCGGTGAGCAGATAGACCAGCGAGAAGCACACGATGCTCAGAGAGGACGCGATGGTGAGCCGGTGGAAAAGCCTCCGCAGGTGTGGAAGATGGTGGAGGTGATGGTGAAGGTGGAGGTGATGGTGAAACGCTGCCATCCCGCACAGGTGCAAGTGCGACGAGAGGCCATCCTAGCACGTGTGCGGCTCACATGTCGTCTTTCCACAAACTCCTGCCGGGAGTCTCTTGTCGTCCGTCATGGCGCGCAGCCGCTGCGCCTCCTTCCCCTTCCAAACTCCGTGGAAAGTCTCAAACTTGATTTAGTTTCTGCGTGATTTGCAGGACATCATCGCGCTAATGTGCTTTTCTCCCCGTGCCCACAGTAGGAAGGATTACTCCGCAACTCTCCACCGTGGCTTATCTCGCTCGCTTACGCACGCGCGCGCGTGCACGCATACATTGCAACGCTTAGTAAGCATCAATGAGTAGCTCTTTATACCAGTGGTCCCCAACCACCGCTCCGGGGACCGGTACCGGTCCATGAAGCATTTGCTACCAGACTGGAGAGAAAGATTAAATAATTTATAAAAGACTGCATTTTTATCCGAATTAACTGAGCCTAGTCTATAAAATCCGCTACACCTCCCTGATACCGAAGTACATGTCAAACTCAGTGACATGCAGTCACTAGAGGCAGGTGAGGCCCATCATGGAAAGAAAAAAAATGTAAAAAGAAAAACAATTTATTAAATTGTTATATGTATCCAGTGATTATATTATAAAGTTATTTCACATTTGCCGTTCAAATACTGAGAAGAGACTTGCTGTGATCAGCAGCCAGTTGAGGCACGTCACTCAGTTGTGCCTCAACATGGATTGCGCAATGACTCGGCTAACTGCTGGCCTGCTGTGCAGTGAGACTGTATTGCTATATGAATTATATTATACATTTCCATAGTTTATTTAGCTGAGGTATATAATGTACAGTGTATTTTGTCAACAATTGTATGTGTGTAACGTATTTCTTGTCCTGAGCAATCATAAAACTGCTGCGAAGACGCACTGGCTGAGGCTCGCAGTAATCCCGCCTCCTGGTGGTAGAGAATGCACCCCCGCCGTAGAATGCACCCCCTGACGGGAGTGTTGTATCAATAAGGCCCACACTTAAACTTTCCACGTGCAAGATTGAATCTATTTAAAAAAGTTATTTAATAAGAAGCCAAAAAGTGCAAAAACAATAATGTTCGTGTTGGAGGAGTTGTGAATGACAGGGCCACAACATTAGGTCAACACGAACATTATTGTTTTTGCACTTTTTCGCTCCTTATTGAGCTGCTGCATTTTTTGGTTGGGTTGTTTATTTCTTTTGAGTAACTTCTACATTTCTAAAAGGGGAGGAATATAATAGAGTGATCTATGTTTGTCTGTTGCCATCTCCTGGTTAATGTTGGCTATAGCGTACTGGGGTTACTTTTTGGTTGGCCAACGATTTACGTGGTGTTGCGCACCTGACGTCAAGTGTGTTGAGTCTGTTCTGAAGTCTACAGTAAAGAGACGTACTTCATCACCTCGCCTGGTTATTGCCTCCAACCCAACATATTACATAAAGGTAAGACCATAATAACGTTTTTTTTATTAAATGTGCTTTTTTGTGTGCTACAGTTTGTATGTGTAAAGTTAAAGTTAAGTCAAAGTACCAATGATTGTCACACACACACACTAGGTGTGGTGAAATTTGTCCTCTGCATTTGACCCATCCCTTGATCACCCCCTGGGAGGTGAGGGGAGCAGTGGGCAGCAGCGGTGCCGCGCCCGGAATCATTTTTGGTGATTTAACCCCCAATTCCAACCCTTGATGCTGAGTGTCAAGCAGAGAAGAATGCTGGAATGAGCTTTTAAACATAACCCGTTAACTGCTGCCAATCAAATGGTGAATAAGATACTCTTTAGGGTTCATATGTTTGTAAATCTGACTGTGATGAGGTCAGTGCCTCACCAGTCATGAACCTCACCGCACATCACTGGTCAAACTACTTCCTTAACGTAAATGACCCCCATAACCACAACACCAGGGGGAGTTCCACTAACCACGTTAAACCCAGATCTAACAAAGGTCTAAACTCATTCTCCTTCTATACCACATCAATATGGAATGCACTCCCAACAGGTGTAAAAGAAAGTGCATCTCTATCCTCCTTCAAAACCGCACTAAAACAACACCTCCAGTCAACCTCAACCCTTGACTAACAGCCTCCCCCTTCCACATCCCACCTCCCCGGATTGTAAATAACCAAATGTAAATAATCAAATGCATTTCTAATGTATATACTTGTTCTTATGCTATCTGAACTCACCAGTGACGTGCAGTCAGGGGAGGCAGGTGAGGCGGGGCCTCACGTGCCATCATGGAAAGAAAAAAAATGTAAAAAGAAGAAAAAAATAATTAAATTGTTATATGTATCCAGTGATTATACTATAAAGTTATTTTCCATTTAACTTCACCAGTTTTAGATTATTTTTATTCAAAATCGCTGAATTTTCACATTTGCTGTTCAAATACTGAGAAGAGACGGTGTGGTGATCAGCAGCCAGTTGAGGCACGTCACTCAGTTGTGCCTCAACATGGATTGCGCAATGACTCGGCTAACTGCTGGCCTGCTGTGCAGTGAGACCATATTGCTATATGAATGATATTATACATTTCCATAGTTTAGTTAGCCGAGGTATATAATGTACAGTGTATTTTGTCAACAACTGTATGTGTGTAACGTATTTCTTGTGCTGAGCAATCATGAAACGGCTGCGAAGACGCACTGGCTGAGGCTCGCAGTAATCCCGCCTCCTGGTGGTAGAGGGCGCTAGTGATCCCAGAGATCATTCTTGCGACTACACGGCTGCAGAATAAGTGACAACAAGCAGCAACAGTTAGCAGCGATCGTTTATTTTTTCCTCTCGCCTGGACTATTAACATGGAGGATTACATATCTAAAATAAAACAGTTTTCTGAACTGGAGTTTCAATCGAAGCAGGAGGTAATACTTAAAGGAAGATCTCCATCGAGACAGAGAGACTTTTAAAACTGAAGAAAGATAAGGAAGACTTCTATAAACAAGTTATCGATGCTTTTGTTCAAAAGGAGCTGTGCATGGACTTCATTTATAAGTAAAGGTAAGACCATAATAACGTTTTTTTTTTATTAAATGTACTTTTTTGTGTGCTACAGTTTGTATGTGTAAAGTTAAAGTTAAAGTACCAATGGTTGCCACACACACTAGGTGTGGTGAAATTTGTCCTCTGCATTTGACCCATCCCCTTGCTCACCCCCTGGGAGGTGAGGGGAGCAGTGGGCAGCAGCGGTGCCGCGCCCGGGAATCATTTTTGGTGATTTAACCCCCAATTCCAACCCTTGATGCTGAGTGTCAAGCAGAGAAGAATGCTGGAATGAGCTTTTAAACATAACCCGTTAACTGCTGCCAATCAAATGGTAAATAAGATACTCTTTAGGGTTCATATGTTTGTAAATCTGACTGTGATGAAGTCAGTGCCTCACCAGTCATGAACCTCACCGCACGTCACTGGTCAAACTACTTCCTTAACGTAAATGACCCCCATAACCACAACACCAGGGGGAGTTCCACTAACCACGTTAAACCCAGATCTAACAAAGGTCTAAACTCATTCTCCTTCTATACCACATCAATATGGAATGCACTCCCAACAGGTGTAAAAGAAAGTGCATCTCTATCCTCCTTCAAAACCGCACTAAAACAACACCTCCAGTCAACCTCAACCCTTGGCTAACGGCCTCCCCCTTCCACATCCCACCTCCCCGGATTGTAAATAACCAAATGTAAATAATCAAATGCATTTCTAATGTATATACTTGTTCTTATGCTATCTGAACTCACCAGTGACGTGCAGTCAGGGGAGGCAGGTGAGACGGGGCCTCACGTGCCATCATGGAAAGAAAAAAAATGTAAAAAGAAAAAAATAATAATTAAATTGTTATATGTATCCAGTGATTATACTATAAAGTTATTTTCCATTTAACTTCACCAGTTTTAGATTATTTTTATTCAAAATCGCTGAATTTTCACATTTGCTGTTCAAATACTGAGAAGAGACGGTGCGGTGATCAGCAGCCAGTTGAGGCACGTCACTCAGTTGTGCCTCAACATGGATTGCGCAATGACTCGGCTAACTGCTGGCCTGCTGTGCAGTGAGACCATATTGCTATATGAATGATATTATACATTTCCATAGTTTAGTTAGCCGAGGTATATAATGTACAGTGTATTTTGTCAACAACTGTATGTGTGTAACGTATTTCTTGTGCTGAGCAATCATGAAACGGCTGCGAAGACGCACTGGCTGAGGCTCGCAGTAATCCCGCCTCCTGGTGGTAGAGGGCGCTAGTGATCCCAGAGATCATTCTTGCGACTACACGGCTGCAGAATAAGTGACAACAAGCAGCAACAGTTAGCAGCGATCGTTTATTTTTTCCTCTCGCCTGGACTATTAACATGGAGGATTACATATCTAAAATAAAACAGTTTTCTGAACTGGAGTTTCAATCGAAGCAGGAGGTAATACTTAAAGGAAGATCTCCATCGAGACAGAGAGACTTTTAAAACTGAAGAAAGATAAGGAAGACTTCTATAAACAAGTTATCGATGCTTTTGTTCAAAAGGAGCTGTGCATGGACTTCATTTATAAGTAAAGGTAAGACCATAATAACGTTTTTTTTTTATTAAATGTGCTTTTTTGTATGCTACAGTTTGTATGTGTAAAGTTAAAGTTAGGTGTGGTGAAATTTGTCCTCTGCATTTGACCCATCCCCTTGCTCACCCCCTGGGAGGTGAGGGGAGCAGTGGGCAGCAGTGGCGCCACGCCCGGGAATCATTTTTGGTGATTTAACCCCCAATTCCAAGCCTTGATGCTGAGTGCCAAGCAGGGAAGAATGCTGGTATGAGCTTTTAAACATAACCCGTTAACTGCTGCCAATCAAATGGTGAATAAGATACTCTTTAGTTTGTAAATGTTTGTAAATCTGACTGTGATGAAGTCAGTGCCTCACCAGCCATGAACCTCACCGCACGTCACTGGAACTCACTATGTTCTCTGCTCGCTGTACATATCCTACCAAGTCAGACCTACACAGTTTCAATGTCCATATCTCTGTTGATGCAATTGTTGATGACTGAAGTGCTGATATCAACCAAACCCTCCTCATCCCACCCCCCGGATTGTAAATAATGTAAATAATTTAATGTGTATACTCTGATGATTAACTTCGTGGCGAAGTTGGTAGAGTGGCCGGCCAGCAATCGTAGGGTTGCTGGTTACTGAGGTTCAATCCCCACCTTCTACCATCCTAGTCACGTCCGTTGTGTCCTTGGGCAAGACACTTCACCCCTTGCTCCTGATGGCTGCTGGTTAGCGCCTTGCATGGCAGCTCCCGCCATCAGTGTGTGAATGTGTGTGTGAATGGGTAAATGTGGAAATACTGTCAAAGCGCTTTGAGTACCTTGAAGGTAGAAAAGCGCTATACAAGTATAACCCATATTATGATGATAGTATATATTTGTACCATGAATTGATTAACGTGGACCCCGACTTAAACAAGTTGAAAAACTTATTGGGGTGTTACCATTTAGTGGTCAATTGCACGGAATATGTACTGTACTGTGCAATTTACCAATAAAAGTTTCAATCAATCAATCAAAAACTTTGGCCTGTCCCACTAGACCAGGGGTGTCAAACTTGTTTTTATTGACTGCCACACCACAGTCATGGCTGCCATTAGAGGGCCACTTGTAACAGTAAATCATTAATGAATTTGCCTATGAATTTAAATATTTTAAAACATTTTAACGTAAAGAGTACAAAAAAAATCTGTGGATTTGACCACTTTTTTTTAAAGAAAAAAAGTGGCCGCTTTTTTAGTTGCCAGTCTTTTACTGTAAAATATATGGTGTTATTTTATTATTGTTATTTTTACAACATATTATTGTAAATAGAAATACTGTACCGCTGTTTAATTTTATTTTGGCAACTCAGCTGCCAGTTTTTTGCCATAATAAAATGTGGGACCATAAAATCATCAACCGTGGATTAAAAAAAAACAAAAAACTTTTTACTGAAAAAAAAAAACAAGCATTGGTCGGCATCCTGACCAGATGCCCAAACCACCTCATCTGGCTCCGCTCGATGTGGAGGAGCAGCGGCTTTACTTTGAGCTCCCCCCGGATGGCAGAGCTTCTCACCCTATCTCTAAGGGAGAGCCCCGCCACCCGGCGGAGGAAACTCATTTCGGCCGCTTGTACCCGTGATCTTGTCCTTTCGGTCATAACCCAAAGCTCATGACCATAGGTGAGGAGAACGTAGATCGACCAGTAAATTGAGAGCTTTGCCTTCCGGCTCAGCTCCTTCTTCACCACAACGGATCGATACAGCGTCCGCATTACTGAAGATGCCGCACCAATATGATATTAATACATGTGCATATATTAATAAATATACAAAATCAAATACAAATAAATAATTTGTATAAATAAACGTGTATTTGTGAATATATTTTTGAGATTTGAAAATATATGCAAATAAAATTTATAAATATAAAAATGTGACATACAAATAAATCAAGAATTTGTATAAATAAATGTGTGTTTGTAAATATATTTTTGAGATTTGAATATAAATATGCTTGATTTTGTATTTGTATTTGTATTGAATTTGCATATGTGGATCGCTTTTTTGCTTTTGTGTCGGTGAGACATTCCTCCCACAAACCAGATGCACAAATAAATGTGACCTACACTCTCCCCTGAACAACCAGCAGAGGGCACTGCAGCCAGAGCGGTCTCGGTCACAGACATGGTCAGACACTGGCGAGCCAATCAGAGGCACTTTAGGGAGGGTCATATGATGATATATATATATATACATATATATATATATATATATATATATATATATATATATATATATATATATACATATATATATATATATATATATATATATATATATATATATGGCCGTACGTGTTTTAACAGGTTTTATCCGGCCCGCGGGATGAGTTTGCTAAGTATAAAAATGAGCCAAAATTTTGGAATGAAATAAACTGCTGTTCTAAATGTGTCCACTGGATGTCGCAATAGCAATTCTTTGTATCTTTGTAGATGATGCTACCTATGTAGAAAAAAATAAACCACATGATGTTGTCATGTCTGTGTGATCATGTTTTTGTTTTGGTCATGTTCGGTTTTGTTTTTGGACTTTTTGTGCACTTTTGTTTTGTCACCATAGCAACCATTAGTTTTCACCTGTCACGTCACGCACCTGTTTCACGTTTTGAGTCACGCACCTGTTTTCGTTAATCATGTCTGTAGTATTTAAGTTCATTGTTTTCAGTTTGTCTTTCTGGTGACATCCCACAATAATGCTCTGCACATTTCTGACACTTGATTTCATGTCCATTGTTCATGCTGCTCCTTTTAGTCCATGCCAAGTAAGTTTTGTTTATTAATGCTATAGTCTTTTGGTTTCATAGTTTGTTCTCCGCCACTGTGCGCGCTTTTCGTTTGTACTTTATTTTGATATATTAAATAAATCATGTATTTACATTCCCGTCTCGCCCGAGCCAACTTTCCGTTGCATTCCGGAAAAGCAAACACCCAGGACCAAGTCATGACAGATGTTAGTGCACCAGTCAAGGAACATGATCAAACTACATAAATAACATCCTGTAATTTGATTTTGATATTATTTGTTTATCTTGATAGATCGAAAATGAACACCAATGAGCTGACTGATGAACGTAATCACATAATTTATTCAGAAAGTATAAATAACGACAAATAAAGAAAGAACACTATTAACCACAACATGTAAGTGTAAAAAAAAAAACCCATCAACATTATGATTTGTACAATTTCAGAATGTCCTTGTTCTATTTTTAAACAAAGAAAACAATCTGAAGTCGTCTTTATTTTTAAGTTATAGTGCCGTGATTTTACCAGTCCGGCCCACTTGGGAGAAGATTTTTTTCCATGGGGCCCCCAATCTAAAATGAGTTTGACACCCCTGTATTAAAATTAAACACTAACACAGTAATACCTCAACATGCAAGCTTAATTGGCTCTGTGACAGAGCTCTTAACTCAAAACACTTGTATCTCAAATCATCGTCTCCCATTGAAATGCATTATCCATCCATCCATTTTCTACCGTTTGTCCCGTTCGGGGTAATAATTTTAATTGATGCTCGTCCCCACATGCCTTTTAAAAAGAAACATTTACTTTTTGATAAGAAATATTATACAAAACAATACAATATATTGTACTACAACAACTGCAGTAGTTTTATGACGTAGCGTAATGTACAAACCTCAACAAACCCCCACCCCAAACCTCAACATCAACTTCAAGTAAAGTTCTGGCAATCCAAGAGACTGCCTGTGTTTTAACTCAATAGTAGTACGCTGGTCTCTCACACAGGCGGTGTGGGTTCGAACTGCGCTTGAAGCAGTCGGAAAAAACAACGCAGCCGAGAGAGAGTACACAAAATCTAGGGCCCCTGATTGAGTGGGGCCTCTGGGCTTCTGCCCAGGTAAGCCCATGCATTAAGACGGCCTTGACATGTACAGTCGTGGTCAAAAGTTTACATACACTTGTAAAGAACATAATGTCATGGCTGTCTTGAGTTTCCAATAATTACTACAACTCTTCTTTTTTTGTGATAGAGTGATTGGAGCACATACTTGTTGGTCACAAAAAACATTCATGAAGTTTGGTTCTTTTATGAATTTATTATGGGTCTACTGAAAATCTGATCACATCTGCTGGGTCAAAAGTATACATACAGCAATGTTAATATTTGGTTACATGTCCCCTGGCAAGTTTCACTGCAATAAGGCGCTGACATCACATGGACAAAGATATGACCTTCTGGAGGAAAGTTCTGTGATCAGATTTGAACAAAATTGAGCTGTTTGGCCACAATATCAGCAATACGTTTGGAGGAGAAAAGGTGAGGCCTTTAATCCCAGGAAAACCAAACCTACCGTCAGGCATGGTGGTGGTAGTATTATGCTCTGGGCCTGCTTTGCTGCCAATGGAACTGGTGCTTTACCGAGAGTAAATGACACAATGAAAAATGAGCATTACCTCCAAATTCTTCAGGACAACCTAACATCATCAGCCTGGAGGTTGGGTCTTGGGTATTCCAACAGGACAATGACCCCAAACACGTCAAAAGTGGTAAAGGAATGGCTAAATCAGGCTAGAATTAAGGTTTTTAGAGTGGCCTTTCCGAAGTCCTGACTTAAACGTGTGGACAATGCTGAAGAAACAAGTCCATGTCAGAAAACAACAATTTTAGCTGAACTGCACCAATTTTGTCAAGAGGAGTGGTCAAAAATGCAACCAAAAGCTTGCCAGAAGCTTGTGGATGGTTACCAAAAGTGCCTTATTGCAGTGAAACTTGCCAAGGGACATGTAAGCAAATATTAACACTGCTGTATGTATACTTTTGACCCAGCAGATTTGGTCACATTTTCAGTAGACCCATAATAAATTCATAAAAGAACCAAACTTCATGAATGTTTTTTGTGATCAACAAGTATGTGCTCCAATCACTCTATCACAAAAAAATAAGAGTTGTAGAAATTATTGGAAACTCATGACATTATGTAAACTTTTGACCACGACTGTATGTATACAAGTGTTGAAGGGGGAGGTCACACTGGGTGTTATACTTTTGCACAACATTTAACAAGGAAATGTGTGTATATATACTCGTCATTACGACTGCAAACTTTTGGGCACGACATGATTCGATTCTTGGGGGTAACGATTCGATTCAGAATCGATACTCAATTCAAAATCTATTCTTATTTAATAACATTGGATGCCAGTTCTATACATTTCTCTATGAAATAGATGAACAGCTCTGATAATTTTTTATATTACTTAAAAGAAAACTGGTTTTGTTTAAGAAACTGTTTCCCAAATATTTGATAAAGTCAAGAGAAGTAAATCTGTACAGCAGATATGATCATCTACATCAACAATATGCTTTGCCTGAGTGGCTGGACAGGACAGATAAAAAAAACAAAGCAAACAAAAAATAAATACATTTAAAAAAACAATTTTTTAATTTGTTTTTAATCGATTAAGAATCGTTACAAATAAGAATCATGATTAATCTGAAAATAAATTTTTTGGACACACCTTCTAAAGAGAAAGACAACCCCTTTGCCCACCACCCCCGTCTACCATGACAATAGCCAGGCATAAGGTCTTAGAAGTGGTGACTGCAGACTTAACACAAACACGTTACTGTCCTGTGTTTTGTTGTGATTATGATCATGCTCAAGAAATTCAAGGCAAAATCATGAAAAAATATCTTTAAAAGTATCAAGTATCAGCATTGCCAGTATCTCCCACCCAGTATAGTAGATAATATTGCGGTGCAGCTCAACTGTGAACTATTTGGAATGTATTTTGATAATTACAGCAAATAATCCACATGTTTTTCTGCATTGGTTGAATCAAAAACAGTTTCTCAACTTCTTACAAAAGCATCTATTTCATAATAACGCCTGCAGCCAGTGAAGCAGGTAAACAAGTGACCTACATAGATGTCAGTGAGCCTGGGTTCTAAAACAGATGACATAATTGGCTTAGTGATCAGGATGTAGTCCAGCTGACTGTCAGCTGATCCTGACCTCGTGTGTGTCTGTGCAGGGCCTATCTTCAGGGATCATGTCTCTGGAATCTTAATTCCTCTAATAGAAGTTTTATACGAGCTGGAGAGTACATTTCAGTCATGAAACAATCTGAACAATCTGCTGATATGAGGTAACTCAGATCACGAATGGAAGCCCCATTGTTGTGTTGTTGTTAGGCACCGCTGTTGGTGTGTGTTATTGCAGCCAGTGGGGCTAAGGTACAGATAATAGCTCATAGGAGACTCATTAATTCCCTCTTGCAACTCACAGCGCACAAGCCCATACACACACACACACACACACTAACACATACATGCTTGATGTTCCATTTAGCTTACCCCTGTCATTATCCCGTGGCAGATGTGACCCGGGCCACAAAAACCCTGCATTGTCCTCCAGTGACGGCAAAAGATCTGCCTTTCATTTTCGACAACAACATCAAAGTTGAACGTCTGACTCGTCCCGACAAAAGACAACCGACACAATTACACCAGCAAAAAAAAACCCGCAGCACTTACACACCCAACATTCCGAAAATCCATTTGCGTCTATAATTACGTCATCCAAAATCCAAATGAAAAGGACTGGAAGGGTTGTAATAATTGATCCCTTCAAACTACTCTATGAATATTGTATTTGTAGGCATTATTGACTACAATGGTCCTAATACCTCATTGGTGGGTGGAACAATTGATTAGTCCGAACCAGGGGCCTCATGTACAGAGAGAATTGGGTGGCTTTAAATATGCACGTGAAATCGATAAAATGGTGTACGCCAGTAAAAAATTCAGACGTAGGAAAGTGTTTGCACACACTAATCCAAGCACATTTCTTTGTTACATCACAATCTACTTAGAATCCTCCGTAGACGTGTGCTTGGCTTGGCACGCCATTGTTTTTTATCATCTTAAAAATATAGCCAGAGTTCGCCCAATTCTCTCTCATGGCAACACGGAGACGCTAATGCATGCTTTTATTACAAGTCGTATAGATTACTGTATTGCCTTGCTTTCTGGGCTTATTAAAAATTCTCCAAAAATCAGCGGCACGTGTCCTGACGTACACCAGAAGGCGGGCTCACATTACACCAGTTTTAAAATCTCTGTATTAGCTCCCTGTGTGTTTCAGGATACATTTTAAGGTTCTTCTTATGGTTTATAAATGTTTTCATGGTATTGGGCCTTCTTATCTTTCAAATTTGCTTTTACCCTACGAAGCTTCATGGGCCGTGAGATCCTCCGGCACTCATCTCCTAATTATTCCAAAAGTCAGGACACAAAGTCACGGGATGGCATCTTTCCACCATTATGGCCCCCGTCTATGAAACAGCTTGCCGGAGGACCTCAGGGCTGTGGAGAACGTTCATGTTTTTAAGAGCAGGCTTAAGACCCACCTTTTTGATTTGGCTTTCACCTAATATTAATTAATTTTATTGAAGTCATTCGTACTTTACTTTTAGTTATGCAAGGGACAAGTGGTAGAAAATGGATGGATGGATATATTTATGTATTATTTATTTACTGTTGATGATTTTTTTGCTTTTATATTGTGTAGTTATATTTATATGGTAATTATTATTCTGTGACTGTAAATTGTTTGCTTGTTTTCTTATTGATGCTTTTATTTTTTGATTTTTTTCTGTATTGTGTAGTTATAATGATATGCTTTTACTTGTAATTGTATTGAATTGTGGACCCCAGGAAGACTAGTGGGTTGTTGAGGCAACCAGCTAATGGGGATCCTTAATAAAAATCTAAAATCTAAATCTAACTGTATATTCATTTGAGTTTTTTCTTTTTTTTTCTTCTTTTTTTTAATCTTCATATGTCTTACTTGTTGTGGAGGAAGATGTGGCCAGCGCTGCCTGCAGGAGCAAAGGTCACCGCCTCTGTCCATGGTGCTGAGGACAGAACACCCTCAGACGGGGGCGTGGCAGTGCTGACGGCGAGACACAGCTGGCAGGTGATTAGATTTCACAGGTGATACGTGTTAATCTAATCATCTGTTGTCTTTAACAGTAAACGGCCGGGAGCAGGAGGGGAGAGAGGATACGGACGTGACTGAAAAGTCACGTTCTGGGGTAGAACGACTTTTGATAAAACTTATGTACATTAAAACCTTTGTTAAAAACTGCACGCTTAGCTCTTGTGCCGTGTCTACAGTGGAACTGCTAGGAAGCAACTTCCACACTCGTATTTTATCCTTTATCTCTACTCATGTGTCTTACTATTTTACACGTTTTCTTATTTTTACTTTACAACTTACCTCAGGGAGAGCCATCTGCCTCAGGAGTTATCGGCCGCGCTGTGGGAGCGTTTTTGTCTAATCATCCTGGTGGCCATGGTCTGATGACCTCCTGGTGCAGATGGCTCCTGTGATAGTGTTTACTCACATGTCTCCTCTGTACTCAGCCATGCATTAATTTGTTCATATAGTTGCATGTGTGTGTATCTGTGTGTGTGTTTGTGTTTGGTATTTGTGTCTGTGTGTGTGTGCGTATGTGATAATGCCCCCTTATACATATGCAAATCACATTGAAAGTAGCCATGTGCAATCACAAGTCAGTAGGAGGTGCTTCTTTCTCGCGTTTAAAACAAACCGCCGAGCGATTGTCAGCCTGTCATTAGCTGCGTTTCTTTTGCAGTTTTTCGCAAAATAAAAGCGATATTTCAAAAATTTCGACAGTGTACATTTGCGACTTGGAGTTGTTTCCATTAAAGGGTGGTTTGTGTCATGGTCCGTAATTCTAGTAAAACCTCGTCCCGCAAGGAAGATGGATGCTTTGCGATTCCATGGTTTTGGAGCTGTGATTACAATAGCAGTCACTGATGTTGCTGTGATTGTCAATAGAAGACGAAGGCAGACGATTGCTCAAAGGCAACATCCTTACGTGTGGCAGCGGCCACGAATAAGGGATTTTTATGAGAGAATTGTGAACAAGGAATTCACAGACAAACTGTGGATTCAAAGGCTAATTTGATATTGTTTGGGAATGTGGATCATTATCGATCATAAGAGAGACCAAGACAACTCGTGTGCTCTTGTTGTCCTGCATTGGCGCAGTGCCAGTTCGGTGTCTAGGTGACCTGTGACTGCGAAAAAAAAAGTGTTTCCATCAAGTTTTTACGACACACTTCAATATGGAAACGTCTGAAAAACGCTCATGAGAGCGTAAAAATGTTTTAGCAATATTTGCGAGGTTTTTCCAAAAACGTGTGTTTACATTACCAGTTTCTTATTGTGATATTTAGGTTTTGCGCATTTCTAGGGGTAATGGAAATGCAAGCTACTTTTTTTTATCTGAGTCGTGAGGATTATTCTGAATTTACTAGCTCAAGGACAGCACAAGTGCTGAAAGATACAACCACACCATAAGTCACTGATGTTCGTATTCAAAAAGCTTAGTAATAGTGCTACTGTACATGATACGTGAAGCTCTCATAAAGTCTGATATTAGTGGTAGCAAGCAGACTGGCTCTGTATGTTGTTGTTGTTGACTAAAGTTGCGTTTGTTGCCATGCGCTCTGGGAAATGAATGCGCTCAGGAAAGAACGTATGGTAATGGTTAAAATGGGTGTGCCAACATTATTACATTACATATTGGAGGTTTTTGGACCTTCTTCAGAGTGCTTTATTTTGGAGGCTAATTTGTGTCCTAATTACAAAAGCTTTATTTTGACACTGAATTTATGGAACTGAATATTTTGGGTTGTGATTTTGTGAACTGAATGTTCTCACATCAAATTATAATAATTTTTTTTAGCAAAATTTGCGTTAAAAAAATAAGTTTGTTAAAATACTTCCATTAAAATTCAGTGTTTAAAAATTCAGTGTAAAAAAAATTAATTGAACATTTTTTTTGTGTGGAAATGCAAGACTTCCGGTAAATTAAGACTGAAGCAGTCCAACCAGTCTCAGAACCAGCCAGTGAGGTTTTAAGTTAGCAGTCACGTGACACGGGTCTTACAAAGTGGCAAAAAGGCAATTTATGCAACATATTTCTGCAATTAATTTCTCTGCACTGAATTTTTACACACAGAATTCTGCTCACAAATATTTATTTAATGAAATTGTCAATTGGCATAATTTGATGTAAAACATTTGGTTACTTAAAAAAGACACAAATTATTCTCCATACTTAAATCGCATCCCCATTGTCATGTCTGTGTGATCATGTTTTGTTTTAGTCATGTTTGGTTTTGTTTTTGTACTCTGTGCACTTTTGTTTGTTTTGTCACCATAGCAACCCATTAGTTTTCACCTGTCATGTCACGCACCTGTTTCACGTTTTAAGTCACGCACCTGTTTTCACTGATCATGTCACTGCTATTTAAGCTGGTCTGTTTCTGTTGTTCGTGCTGGTGACATTATCTATCCTATCATACCATGCTACTTCTGACACCCCTGCTACCTCTGTTTGTCTTCATGCTACCATAGTTCCATGTCAAGTAAGTTTTTGTTTATTGTTCATAGCTTCTGCCTTTGTGCAAGTTTTGTTTCATTAGTCAAGTTTGTTCTCCGCCATTGTGCGCACCTTTTGTTTGCTTCTTTTTTTGTAGTCTGTTAGTGTTAAAATAAAAATATGTACTTACATTCACATCTTGCCCGCACCAACTTTCCTTTGCATTCCGGGAAAACAAACCCCAAAGTCCACGTATTGACACCCATTACATTGTGTGCCGCCTCTTACTAGCAGTTTTTCACTATTTAGCGCAGAAAAGAGAAAGAAATATGTGCTCTTGTCTCACGTAAAGATTGTGAAATGGGCAAATAATAAAAAAAAAAGTGCAGTTCACCATTTCTATTTAAATGTATTTAAGGTAGCCCCTTGAGATGCAGAGATGAGATGAGATCTTGCGTTCAAGAGGGTGATTTAAGCTGACGTTCTTCATGTGCCGGGGGTTTATTCACTGCAAAATAGAGCTGTCAAAATATAAGATAAAAAGACTAGATTTTAGGAAAAAAACAACTAAAAACTAATGGAATTTACCAGCTGCATGGACAGATAATTTTACTTGATAAGACATCTTAAATTAGGATTTTAAGCAAGAATGAAGTATTTTATTCTGAAAACAATCATTATACGCCTTGCCATTCTTAAATTAAGCATCCTCGAGATGTTGCAGAATCTGTAAACAAGATTTTCTATGTACTGTAAATACATTTTTTGAATAGTTATTTCCTCAATTTCTACATTTTTAAAACCAGAATAGGAAAAATATAATAAATCATGCTAAAATATAGATTACTCAATGACTAAAATATAAGTAAATAGCTCTTAAAACTAGGGACATTTCTGAAGGTTAAATTTTAAATCTTGGCATTTGTCAAATAATTTGCAGTGTTGATAATGACCAGTAACCATAGCAACACAGACGTGCCCCAGCACCAAGGTCCTCAGGGTTCAAAGGTTAACTTTTGGTGGTAAAATGTGGTAACTGACGCTAATATTGAAACACCATTCAATAAACTGTCTTAAAGAAAGACAAATAGTAACACATAAGATACCAATACTGTAAGCCTTCATCCCACATGACACATATTTGTTTGTACACACGTTGGTTAAAGCGCTGAAGTGATGACTCCATCCTCCAGTCCTTGTTTATTCCATTCCACCACGTGCGCTCATGGCTCACGGGGCAAGGTCATCAGGTGAGGTCGTGCGTCTTTTGTTTGCAGGCGCCCGCCAGATTGTTCCGTGATGAAGTGGTCGCCTATAAAAACGTGACCCCGGGGTCAGGGCTGGAGTCACAGCAGCGATTCATTATAAGGAAGAAACTTGATTAATGCGGCGGTGCATGCTGGGTTTTAGGAGCGCTTGATTGCTGTAACAAAGAAGTGGCTCCACTTAATGTGGGGTGTAAATCCACCGCTGTCAGATTAGAAGTCACGCTTCTAACTGCGTGCAAGAAATGTAAAATGGAGAGAATGTTTCTATGAAATATTTGTTTTACACTGCATCTGTGAGTCAATTACATTTTTTAACCCAACACTGAGTGACAGCCCAATTAGACTAAAAGTAATGGTGTATGTAATCAAGGGCAAATTAGGGCCATAACTCACACTGTGGAGAGCCGTATATCTGCCAGACAACCGCAGGGGGCATACCAATTAGCTGTGCACACTTTTCCATGCACTAAGGCCCCGTTTACACTAAGGATAAGGTTATCTAGGGTAAATCCCACCTAACCTTATCCGTGTCCACACACAACAATGCCACCGTTTAAGACCCCCTCCCCCCTCCGTCCACTGGCGCAACGCGACCTAGTATGCATGCGCGGAAAATGCGCACGTTATAGTCACCTCCAGTGTTGCTTTGTGTACAAGTTCGTAAATGTAACTTATCTGAACAATATCCAGTGTTGTAGTATTTCAATTAACTGGAATCCAGTGTGCTGTGGGGCCCTATTGTAGTGAATCACACCTGAGCCATCATAAATTAATCAAATCTTTATTAGACACGTAAACAATGTGATAAACAACATTTTACATCAATAAAACTAGAGATCTAGATATCTGATCAGGACACTCCTCACTCTTTTGCCCTCACCTTCATTGTCCATTCGTTTTTGTTGACTTTATATACTCTGGAACGAGACGTTGAGCCCGCGACATACATGGCGGACAATAACTGATACAGTCTGCTTTGCCAGTCCAAATGCATTCACCGTTTTCCTCGACGGCCAGGTAATACAAAGCACACGCCACCTTTTTTTATCACATCCACGGGAGCTCGCATTCTCGTTGTCTCTCCTTCGACAAATGGAGCAAGTAGAAACACAGCTGACCCGGCCGGACATTGGAAAGTTCTCTTGCCGTCTGAGAAGTGTTGTATCCGAAATAGCTGCAATCGCTTTCTCTTAAGGTATTCATGTGTGATTTCCACAGGCGTCTGTACATGAATAAGAAGGAGAAACACGGGCATGTCTGGAAGACTCGCCTTCATATTTCCAGTGGTTAGCTCCGAGTTACGAAATCGCTTTATTATGAAGCTGGCTGTGGCGCATTCTATCTGACGTCACGTCCTGTGTGGGCGTAGTCTTTCTGGCGTCACTTACTCTCCGAACTCAGTTTGTAAACGATCAATGACCCCATACAAAGGTAAGAGCCGGAGATTCAAGAATTACACGGTTGACTTACCCATGTAAAAATTTGTCCGGGAAGGGGGACCTTAAACGCTGGTTTAGTGTGGCTGACACGGGTTTAGGATAAATAATTATTCTTTTAAAGGGTTAAACGACTTAGTGTAGACATGGCCTTAGTTAGCCTGATTTCCCAAATATTAGTTTTTTTGTATTTTCACACATGAGGTCCAAGTGTCATACGCCGTACATTAGGGGGCGCTTATTTAATTTTAGCCCGCATTAATGTATTGCTTTTCCGGTTGATCTATGACGTCTCACCAGGCTGTGGCTCCTTACAAGTCAACAGCCCTACGCGCGATACGAAGGGTCCTCTTGGGCGTAGAATCTTGGTGCGATCCGACTAAGGTGTTTCCATGGGTTGTAGGAGGCTTATATAAAACCAAACTCGCTTCTCAGCCTTTTGGCTATGATCAAATGTAGTAGCTGTTCTTATCAGTTTAATATCTGATATGACCATATATTAATTTGATTTTTGGAACAAGGAGATGGAATAGGGGCTTGCTCCATCCACTCCACGCATCGACCTGGTATTGCAGTACCTCCAGGAACGGTGCACCCCCTCCCGGGCGCGGCCACCGCTGCTGCCCACTGCTCCCCTCACCTCCCAGGGGGTGAACAAGGGGATGGGTCAAATGCAGAGGATACATTTCACCACACCTGTGTGTGTGTGTGTGTGACAGTCATTGGTACTTTAACTTTAACCAAACTATTTGAGAAATCGGACTATTTCAGTACATGGGCACGTACTGACTGACTGTCCTTTTCAAATATTGTGGACTACCTACCATGACCATCTTTCAGCTTCACAAGCAAAACTGATGGCGCGTTTTGTGGCGCTTTGAACCAAATCACAGACTTATCCTTTTGAGGCATGGAGCCATGTAAGTAGATTGAGGGGGAATGTGTGTGTGTGTGTGTGTGTGTGCGTGTGCGTGTGCGTGTGCGTGTGCGTGTGCGTGTGCGTGTGCGTGTGCGTGTGCGTGTGTGTGTGTGTGTGTGTGTGTGTGTGTGTGTGTGTGTGTGTGTGTGTGTGTGTGAATTAAAATATTTTTCTGCTGGGGCTCAAGTGTCACATGTCATAGTATTTTTCATTATGTCATTCAAGTTTGAAAATGACCTACTATATGGTACGTGTCTAGATCGGTACTTCTCAAATATTTTCTGTCACGCCCCCCTATGAAAAATAAAATATTTTTGCGCTACATACATTTCATCATATTCTGGTCCGGCAAAAAAAAAACATGTTCCCTGAGGTCATTTAATTAATTAAATTATCCCCTCAACTCCCCCCAAAATGGATTAACTCACTGGAATAAAAAAGACAATATAACATACATACATAAACGTGGACGCATGTGGAAAAGTGCAATATATTTATCTATACAGTAACCTATTTATTTATTTATATATGCACCTTATTGCCCTGCGATGAGGTGGCAACTTGTCCAGGGTGTACCCCGCCTTCCGCCCGATTGTAGCTGAGATAGGCTCCAGCGCCCCCCGCGATTCCAAAGGGAATAAGCGGTAGAAAATGGATGGATGGATGGATAGATATGCACCTTATTGCTTTTTTATCCTGCACTACCATGAGCTTATGTAACAAAATTTCGTTCTTATCTGTGCTGTAAAGTTCAAATTTGAATGACAATAAAAAGGAAGTCTAGTCTAGTCTAGTCTTGTCTTAAGTGTTAGTTGTAAAGTGTTTTCCGAGGAGGCACTTGGTGAATTTTTTTTTTGAGAACCTCGTTTATTATCAATTATAATAATTGGCTTTAAATTATGGGAGTTCTTTGTGTTTTAACTGAACAATTGTGATCCTACGTTTTACTGTATGTCAGGAGCATTCAAGTACCTCAGTTTTGACTTGAGTAGGTATGTTTGGTCAAAAACATGTTGCATTGTCCAATAGTTTAATGAGTACCTCGTCAAAACTTAATGCATTTC